>NC_133373.1:26646120-26690103 GCF_049309525.1 Garra rufa
CCTCTGCTTTCTGTGAAAGAATCCAGGGCGGAGCCTACGAGTATGCTGCATCTCTTTGTTGTAGCTGCACTAACCTTTATGTGTCTGTCTCTTTGTGTTCTTGTCGTGATAATTAGCTGTTCCTACAGTAAAAGAGATTAGTGAGTACAGGTGTAAATGTGTTCAAAACATATATAAACTAATTGTGCGTCCCTGCAGGAGGGCTGTGATTTCTGCTGGTCTGTCTGGGTGAGCGGAGCTGAGCAGACAAAAGGCTTCATCAGTCGCCCCCCTCCTCTTCAGAGATTCAGATATCCAGTGAAAAAGACAGAGGAGATTGTATTTCTCTGTCTGTCAGCTGAGAAAAAAACATTTGCTGTCCTTGAAAAATCACAGTAAGCATTAATATTCTGAGAATGGCAGTTAAAGAAAATAAGGTACATTTATTGTTGACATTCTAAAAGTGGTCCATATATCACATATATAGGCAACACTTAATGTCTTAATGTATATGATTGTTGTTTTCCCACAAAGATGAACCAATAATAGGTATAAAATGAGTCCTGAACACATAACTGACACATGGACAAAGGAAAACATTATTATGTCCTAATTTTGACTGATAATAAAGACTGCTACGAATCTGATCATATTTGCTCTCTAAAAAATGCTGGGTTAAAAACAACTCAACTTGGGCTATTATTTGGCAACCATTGGCAAATATTGGACAGAACACATGCTGGGTTATTTTTACCCAGCTAGTTGGGTTAAATGTTTTATTTAGGTTTACTATTGTTTAAAAATTATTATTTGCTGGCTTAAAATGGGCTGGAAATTAAAAATCACTCACAGAATTATAGAGACAACTGCAATAATCAAAAGATGAACATTTATTATTAAGCAAGAACGCCCATGGACAAATATATAGGACAAATTGAATTTATTTGGTGAATACAGTGTACAACATTGCATACCTTTAAACTTGTTTAACAAGCATTATAGAAATAAAAATATATACAGTTTAAAAGAAGCATTTTATTGTGAGTGTATTCAACCATTCTTGTAGATGAAAGATGCTTTGACTGACTCCATAACCTGCCTATAAACAAACAGTACTGAGATTACAGAACACATTTTAACATCAAATGAAATTTACTGTTATAACCAATAAAATCAGTTTATGTTATGCAAGACAAAAGGCGTTTCGGTCATGCAAAATGATCACTGCTGATGCTGCTGACTGACATCTCATCCTTTTATGTTGCGTTGCATAAAATAATAGAATTTACAGCATAGTAAAGATTTTATAACTTAAATAAAATGTATACAACACTTTATTTCGCTGAAGAAGTGCAAGAACCGCTCTTTCCTGTGAAGGACGCAATAAAGCTCTGACTGTAACTCAACAGCTGGGTTGTTTCGACGGAAACTGGCTTAACCCAGTGGTTGGGTAGAAAAAATAACCCATTAAAAATGACCCAGCAGCTTAGTTACAGAAAAACTACACAGCACCTTGGTAAAAAATATTAAAAACAATCCAATAAGATGAACCAGCAGGCTGAACCCAGCACAGATTTACTTTTAAAAGTGCTAAACTAACACGTTTAAACAACAAAAGAGGATTTTTGTTAGAAAACCCCATTTCTTTAAAGGGGCATAAAAGGCAACATCTGGTTTTGCTTTATAATTGTTACATTTTAAATGCAGGATTGGTATTTTTCCGTTGTTTTTATATGATAAAAGTGGTTGTGGGAGTCACACGTGAAGAAAAAAAGAGACCAAGGTCTTTAATATTCTACAGATAATTCCATGTTAATGAGAAGCTTGTCTGTAAAAAAAAAAAAATGCAAACCTCTGAGAAAAGATGGGAACTAGTAAACAGGTAAAAGAATTAGAAGAAAAGTTGCACATACACTGAAAACATTCGACAAAAGTAAGTAGATATACAGTATACTGATAATTAAATGTGATAATTAAACTACCTTTTTATATTTCGTAATATACACTACCAGTCTCTTCTGCTCACCAAGCCTGCATTTATTTGGTCCAAAGTACAACAAAAACAGTGACATTTTGAAATATTTTTACTATTTAAAATAACTGTTTTCTATTTGTATATATTTTAAAATGTAATTTATTCCTTTGATTTTAAAGCAGTCACATGATCCATTCTGATATTCTGATTTGCCTCTCAAAAAACATTTATTATTATTATTATTACACTGTAAAAAGTTTTCACCAGTTTCAACTTAAAAACTTAAGTATAGAAGCTGCCTTAAAATTTTAAGTTAAATCAACTTAAGTCATTTAAACTCACAAGTTAAATCAACTCATTTTTGTGTTAATAAGTTAAAATGACTTCTAGTTTTAAGCTGATTTAACTTAAAAACTTAAGGCAGCTGCTGAACTTAGGTTTTTAAGTTGAATCTGATGAAAACTTTTTACAGTGTATGTTGAAAAAAGCTGAGTAGACTTTTTAGGTTTCTTTGATAAATAGAAAGTTCAAAAGAACAGCATTTATTTGAAATATATTATAAATGTCTTTATCATCACTTTTGATCAATTTAAAGCATCGTTGGTAAATAAAAGTATTTAGCAAGTATGACTAAGCTTTTGAATAGTATAGTGTATAATGTTACACAAACTTTTTTATTTCAGATAAATGCTGACCTTTGGGTCTTTCTACTCATCAAAGAATCCTAAATAAATTAAAATGTAACTGTTTTAAATATTAATAATAATAATAATGAACAGCAAATCACTATATTATAATGATTTCTGAAGGACCATGTGGCACTGAAGACTCGAGTACTGATGAGTAATTTACATTTTAAAATATATTCAAATAGAAAGCAGTTATTTTAAATAATAAAAATATTTTACAATATTACTGCTTTTGCTGTATTTTGGATCAAATAAATGCAGGCTTGGTGAGCAGAAGAGACTTTCTTAAAAAAACATTAAAAAAACCTTACTGTTCAAAAACTTTTGCCTGGTGTAAATATATATGAATGAAGGAATCTATAAAGAAAAGAATGTCATTTAAACACTCAACAGGAAGCAGTTTTACAGGAAGCAGTTGTCATTCTAAAAATAATATGTCCACATACACTAATGTAACAACTGTGACTTTCTACACTCATATGAAGTACTGAGAATGTAGTTTTGTTTCTCAAGAAGCATTACATAGATAATATTGTTCAGCATTAGAAAGGGTTAGCATAAAAAACAAGTGACTAAATGGAAAATATTTCTAAAGATATTACTACTTGAATTAGTCACGTGTTTTCCATTTCATTATGTGACCGCAAAACTTTCCTACGCACTGCAAGATTCTGCTTCCTTCCTTGTCAGCTGAATTGCTTATGAATTTTGCCTGGGATGTTAAAGTCATTGTTAATGAGGAATAAAATTATATAAACTAACTATTAAAATATGTATAACTTTTAATTGCGTTGCACACAAATTTAGCTGAGAAGCTAAAAAGATTGGCAGACCCAAAATAACCAGTCTTATGCATCAGTTTAAAACAAAAAACTACTGGTCTCTAGATTCATCATTAGTGTTTTCAAAAAGCAGGGCTACTCCTGATGGATGGTATGAGCTGTTTGAACCCAGAGACCGTGGAATCTTGGGAGGTTAGTGAGGCCATGTATGGGGGTTAGGCAGTGGGCCAGAGGAGACAGAGTTTGTGTGTGTGTCCGTGTGTGTGAAAGAGAGAGGCCAAACAGGGCATGCAAACACACAGGCTATGGGGAGGGTTGGGTGGCAGATGTGCTGTCCGCTTTGGGCTTCCGAGGAAAAACAGTTGAGACAGTTGAAACTTTCAGGATCAAATCCAATACATGCTGCTGCAGAGCGTCTGAACTGAATGACTTGAGCTCAGCTAGGTGGGGTTCTCAAAAAGTAGGTCATCCAAAAAGGGCGGGTGTGCTTTTAACCTCTGAGATGCAACATGCTTTCTGTGTTGCGTAGCTTGAATCTTGCTTGCTGCCCGTTAGAAATGAAATGATCACTTAACATCATAAATTAAAGCAAGAGCATCTTGCGTTGGTGCTTTATTCTGACAATTTTTGTCCTGGAATGAGACACTTACTCAGCGTTTTGACTGAAGTTACATAAATTCTCAGAGGCACCGTCACATGAGTTGAGACTGTAAGAGCAAACAGCTCGCCTCCACACCAATGACTCTCACAGAAGGAATGGAACATTTTTCAGAATTTTCGCACCAGTCTGTACTGAATATGCAACATAGTGTCAAGAAAGGATAAGTGCACATTGATTTGCACTGGATAGTTTACTAGCACACAGTAAGACTCAACTAAAACAACTGTACACCAGATGGCCTGTCCTATTGGTTTAACTAACATTAGTCATGAACTGTAAACCATTCTTGGTTTTCTATCTAATCAGGAAATGGATTTTAAATCATTCAGAAACTATTTAATAATCTATTGTTTTTGTAAACCATTGGAAAACACTTTACTGCAACACTTACAGTAGGTCCTATCTAAAAAGACATTGTGCACAACATATATTGATTAAAATGCATATTCTGATTCCATTTTACATTTTGCAAAGCATTTTTGCAGATAAAAAGTAAAAGTTGCATACTCTATGGTGCACACAAATGATAAGACTCAAAGTTTTAAGTAGACCATTTTATATAGAGTGTTTTCACGACACGTCATCAGTCGGTCATATTGGTGCCACTGAACGAAACTCGCATATTTTGCAGATTATCGCTGCTTAAAGTGGTCAATTATCATCTTGTTTTGGGCTGTGCTAATCACTCGGACCGGGAAAAACATTTGGAGTATACTGCCAAAAGTTATAACAAATCAGGGAGAATAGTGCACAACTGTCTGAGGAACAAAAGGCATTTGTGGTTAGCCAAACTGAACCAGGATCTGAACCAAGATTTGTGTTTGTTCTTATCATTTCCGGGCAGGTAAGCGAAATATTAGGCTAATTAATATTTTAACACTGCTTCAATTCAAACATTTTCCTAGGAGTATAAATTTATGCTTTCTTAGGACTTCACATTGCTAGACCAAGACAAATCTGTCAAACTAAACTTCAGCATCAAAGCAACAAATACTGACACTAAGCAAGGTTTCTGTGTCAAAGAATGAAAGAGAAACAGAGTGGGGGAGGAGAGGAAGGAAGTGAGGTGTGAGATAAAACAGTAAAGATAAGACTGACAGTTGTTTACAATGAAATTATGAAAAATAAAGTCGGAATTGCAAGATAAAAAAAGAAGTCAGAATTGTGATATAAACTTGCATCTGCGAGTTATAAAGTCAGAATTGCGTGATATAAACTCACAATTATGAGAAATAAAGTCAGAATTGCAAGATATAAACTCACAATTCTGTGAAACAAAGTTAGAATTGTGTGATATAAACTCGCAACTGCGAGTTATAAAGTCAGAATTGTGAGATATAAACAAAAAATTCTGAGAAACTAAGTCAGAATTGTGATATAAACTTGCATCTGTGAATTATATAATTCGGAGTTTGTGTTATAATTCTGATTATTGCGAGTTATCACAAGATAAGAAAAAACTCATATTTGCCAGTTTATCTCGCAATTTTGATATTATAACTCGCAGTTGCAAGTTTATATCACAATTCTGAGAAACTAAGTCAGTATTGTGATATAAACTTGCAACTGCGAGTTATAAAGTCAGAATTGCGTGATATAAACTCACAGTTGTGAGTTATAATATCAGAATTGCTAGATAAACTGGCAAATATGAGTTTTTTCTTAGAATATCTTTGTGATAACTCGCAATAGTCAGAATTATAACACAAACTCCGAATTATAACACAAACTTTATTGTGAGAAATAAAGTCAGAATTGCGAGATATAAACTCACAATTCTGAGAAATAAAGTCAGAATTGCGAGATATAAACTCTCAGTTCTGAGATATAAAGTCAGAATTGCGAGATATAAACTCACAATTATGTGAAACAAAGTTAGAATTGTGTGATATAAACTCGCAACTGCGAGTTATAAAGTCAGAATTGTGAGATATAAACAAAAAATTCTGAGAAACTAAGTCAGAATTGTGATATAAACTTGCATCTGCGAATTATATAATTCGGAGTTTGTGTTATAATTCTGATTATTGCGAGTTATCACAAAGATAAGAAAAAACTCATATTTGCCAGTTTATCTCGCAATTCTGAGAAACTAAGTCAGTATTGTGATATAAACTTGCAACTGCGAGTTATAAAGTCAGAATTATGTTATATAAACTCACAATTAAGAGTTATAATATAAGAATTGCAAAATAAACTCGCAAATATGACCTTTTTTCTCAGAATTGTGATAACTCGCAATAAAGTCAGAATTATGACACAAACTCACAATTATGAGAAACAAAGTCAGAATTGTGTGATTTAGGCCCGGTTTCACAGACAGGGCTTAGACTAAGCCAGGATTAGCAGATAGTTCAGTTAGGATATTTAAGTCATTTTTATAAACATGCTTAGAAAAAAACATTACTGTTGTGCATCTTGAGACAAAACAAAGGCACCGATATATTTTTAGATCAGTCAGTGCAAGTTTCTTTCAGTTCAAACAGCTCAGACTTACATTTTAGTCTAGGACTAGGTTTAAGCCCTGTCTGTGAAACCGGGGGATAAACTCGCAACTGTGAGTCAGAATTGTGAGATATAAACTCAAAATCTTGAGAAACGAAGTCAGAATTGTGATATAAACTCGCAAATGCGAGTTATTAAGTCAGAATTGTGTGATATAAACAGAATTGCTTGTTATAATATAAGAATTACAAGATAAACTCGCAAATATGACTTTCTTTTCTCAGAATTGTGATAACTCACAATTATAAGAAATAAAGTCAGAATTGCGTGATATATACTAGGAGTATACATTTATGATATAAAACAGAAATGGTTGCGAGCACTTTCTGAGGACTTCAAATTTCTAGACAAAGACAAAACTGTCGAATTAAACAAGCTTCAAAGCAACAAATACTGACACTTAGCAAGGTTTCGCACGTCAAATAAAGAAAGAGAAAAAGCGGTGGGGGAGGAGAGGAAGTGAGGTGTGAGATAAAACAGTAAAGATAAGACTGTCATTTGTTTACAATGAAATTACGACGGAGACTTTGCGGTCCTCGAGGGTTTATCTGTGTGTACACAAACCCTGGTCAGTTATTCAAGGTTACAATCCGCTCGTGCAGACCGAGTGTTTTCCGTTTGGCACCATGTAGTGTGTGCAGCACAAAAATAGTTCTGTTTGGGAGAGCCCAAGTCAAACAGAAACCACGCCAGGAAAACTTTGCAGACGGCTTCTCTACACGTGAGAAGGAAAAACAACTCTGAAAAGTATGCCGGGTAAGTTGTTTCGCTGGAAACAAAGAGTTTCTGTGCGTGTCTGTATATGTTTGTGCAGGTCAGGGCTTTTCTTGAAGGAAGCATGTGGATGGTGTTTACATACACACACACACACACACACACACACACAAGTCAGCTGGTTTGGCTGGAGAATAGGGCCAGAGAAACACCCAAGACACCAAACAGACTCTCTGCCCTGGTTTCCCCTCTGGCCCAGCCCCCTGGCTCTATCTTTCTCAAATTTCATCCCTCCATCATTCTTAGAATCAGAGAATCATAATCAGAAAGAGCTTTATTGCCAAGTTCTGGATCATCCAAGTTGAATTTTATGTAAGTCTTTCCACCAATGAAAAAAAAGTTAATTGCGAATTTTATCTCACAATTCTTTGTTTTTTTCCTCAGAATTTTTCTCTCACAATTCTCAGAAGAAAAGAATTGTGAGTTTGTATCCTGCAATTCTGACTTTTTTTCCTCAGAATTGTGAGATATAAACTCTTAGATCTGGCTTCTCTTAGAATTGTGTCATAAGCTCGCAATAGTCAGAATATGAGACAAACCAACAATTACGATTAAGTCAGAATTGCGAGATATAAACTCAAAATTCTGAGAAACTGTCAGAATTGCGTGATATAAAATTGCAAATCTGACTTTTTCCTTTTCAGAATTACAGGATAAACTCACAATAAAGTCAGAATTATGTGACGCAAACTCAAAAGTTATGAGAAATAAAGTCAGAATTGTAATACAACCTCGCATTAGGAATGCAAGATATGAACTCACAATTCTGCCTTATTGAGTCTATCTCTCACAATTGATCACAGTTTAGTCAGGTATCAACAAACAATTCTGAGAACATATTAGTCTTTTTTTCCCTTCAAAATTGTACTTTAGCTCCCAGTTGTGATCTTGCATCTTACAATTCTGAGAAAAAAATTGAAATAAATTGAGGCAAGTTGCAGTAACCTTTTTTAAAACATTTTATTCAGTAAAAAAAACAGGCTTTTATAGGATTTACCAGTTGAAATGGAGTAAAATCCGTGTTTTTTCTCATGAGACTCTTAAAAAGGAAAAAATAGCACTTTGCCATATTATATTTTAGGCATACTTAAAGGAACATGTATGATAAATTCCATTTTAAGGCTTAACAAATGTAGGTGTATAGTAGTGCTGATGTTGAAGACAGCGTTACAGCAATGGGTTGCAAGTACAAAAGGACAGCTGATATATATACAAGTCACAATGTAATCAAATATATATAGCTACATTCTCCTGCACAAGTCATTTCTTTGGACGGAAAAGGGTGAAACGGTTTATGAGGACCCTTTGTTTGGGACAAATCCTGCAAGACCAAAGAAAACTACTTAGACACAAAATCCTCAGGCAGCAGAAATTTTAAATTTCCACAATTGAATTTTGCTTACACAAAAAAAACCAACATTTTTTAGTGAGCAGTAGGATAAAAGAATCGATCAGCGCTTATTGTCAGGTGCATTACGCCCTCTGTTGGTTCATCTGTGTAGCTACAATCAATGCAAGAATATTTTTTTTAGTCAAAATACTTTTGATACACACTTTTGAGGAAAATACATACTATTCATTCCAAGTCTCATAATGGATAAAATACTCCAAGGCACTATTGAAAAATAATGCTCAAAAGTGGAAATCTGACATCTGCTGCCGATGATGCAGGGAAACAAAACGGATATTAGGAACTGATGTGCAGATTTCATTCTCCATCAGTGATATTCTCCTCTTCATGAACATGGGTTTTCTTTTCAACAGTTTTGGATCTTTTTTTCTTGTTTTTGCAAGAAGCAAAAGTCCAATGAACCTTGGTCTCGCGATTCCTTCTTAAAAAACGTCGTTCAACGTTGAGGACCTCTTTGTGCACTTCTGCCTGACGGACTCCCAGAATGAAAGAGAAGAGATTTAGGACCCACACATACATCCTGGGCAAACTGGGCTCTATTTCTGAGAAATGATCCCTACACCTACAGTAAGGGGGAAAAAAAAGGTATTGTTATCAATAATATTAATATACAACATCTTACATTATTTTCTTAATGACACTACAATGTATTTTATTATGTATAGCAAAGCATTTGTGATGACTTACCTGTGGGGGCATGTTCTCAATTTAGGATGCCAGTATTTTCGGTTGGAGAGATACTTGAACCCGTTTTTCTTAAGGGTACAGTCCAAGCGATTGTTATACATACTGGGCCCATCCGAACTCTCCTCGTGTCCCCAGCTGAAGCGAAAGCTGGCATAAGAGTTTGTTAAGGAAGGTGACTTTTCCGGTGCAAGCTTCTTAAATTTCTGCTCCAAATGTTCAGCAACGCCTGGAGATTTGAAGGTGGCCATTGGATGACATACAAAGATACAGTACTGAGATCATAACCGAGATGTGACGAAATCAGCTTACGCTTTCTTTTGAAGGTAATGTACTTGCGCCTCAACATTGAACACAAAGGCTTAGTGGTTGTCCATTGCCGTCTGAAAGTGCAGAACGAAAACGGTTGTAGTAAAAGATTTTTCAATAAAAGTAATGGAAACTATTGAAACTGTTTTGTCTTACAGGGCTTCTTCTCGTTCTTCCTTCTTTCTGGCTTGCTCCAGGACAGGCTGTACAACATCAAACCACTTTTCCAACCTGAAAACTGTAAAAAGCATATGAGAACATGTTGTGAACAAAAAGAAAACACAATGAGATACAGTGGTGTGAAAAAGTGTGATTTTTTTATTTTTTTGCATGCCCAGACCTGATTACTGCCACACCTGTTCGCAATCAAGAAATCACTTAAATAGGACCTGCCTGACAAAGTGATTCTCAAAAGCTACACATTTTGAGATCCAATAAAAATTCAGGAACAAATTAGAAAGAAATTAATTGAGATCTGTCTGGAAAAGGTTATAAAGCCATTTCTAACGCTTTGGGACTCCAGCGAACCACAGTGAGAGCCATTTTCCACAAATGGCGAAAACATTGATCAGTGGTGAACCTTCCCAGGAGTGGCCAGCAGACCAAAATTACCCCAAGAGCGCAGCGACAACTCATCCAAAAGGTCACGAAAGACCCCACAACAACATCTAAAGAACTGCAGGCCTCTCTTGCCTCAGTTAAGGTCAGTGTTCATGACTCCACCATAAGAAAGAGACTGGGCAAAACTGCTGCTGAGCAAAAAGATCATAAAGGCTCATCTCAATTTTGCCAGAAAACACCTTGATGATCCCCAAGACTTTTGGGAAAATACTCTGCGGACTGACAAGACAAAAGTTGAACTATTTGGAAGGGGTGTGTCCCATTACATTTGGCGTAAAAGTAACACAGCATTTCAGAAAAAGAACATCATACCAACAGTAAAATATGGTGTTGGTAGTGTGAGGTCTGGGGCTGTTTTGCTGCTTCTGGACCTGGAAGACTTGCTGTGATAAATGGAACCATGAATTCTGCTGTCCACCAAAAAAATCCTAAAGGACAATGTCCGGCCATCTTTCCGTGACCTCAAGCTGAAGCGAACTTGGGTTCTGCAGCAGGACAATGATCCAAAACACACCAGCAAATCCACCTCTGAATGGCTGAAGAAAAACAAAATGAAGACTTTGGATTGGCCTAGTCAAAGTCCTGACCTGAATCCTATTGAGATGCTGTGGCATGACCTTAAAAATGCGGTTCATGCTCGAAAACCCTCCAATGTGGCTGAATTACAACAATTCTGCCAAGATGAGTGGGCCAAAATTCATGCACAGCGCTGTAACAGACTCATTGCAAGTTATCGCAAATGCTTGATTGCAGTTGTTGCTGCTAAGGGTGGCCCAACCAGTTATTAAGTTTAGGGGGCAAACACTTTTTCACACAGGGCCATGTGGGTTTGGATTTTGTTTCCCTTTAATAAAAAACTTCATTTAAAAACTGCATGTTGTGTTTACTTGTGTTATCTTTGATTAATATTTAAATTTGTTTGATGATCTGAAACATTAAAGTGTGACAAACATGTTAAAAATCAGGAAGGGGGCCAACAATCACACCACTGTACATAAAAATACTAGCTAAAAGTAGTGTTTACCTCTCTTTTTCTTCTTCTTGGCTGCTTGCGCAGATAACTTCCTTGAGGCATTGAGAAAAAAGGAAACATAATTAGCATAAAAATGTAATATTACAAAGCCAGTACAGTAAAAAAAAATGACTTTTTCAAAAATGTCAGCTCTTAATTATGAAGTTACGTACCACTCCACATGATCATCCAACTTGAAAAGAAGCTTCAAGGTGACAATGATGACAGCTACAGCCTGAATGTCATAGCGCAAGAAACAAGGCCCAACCTTGCTGGGGTTAAAGGTCAGAAAAGAGCTGTTCTCCATATCAGCCTGTCTTATAACCTTGCAGACCCAAATATGAAGTTCATCTGAGGAGGATCAGAGATTAATTTCAATTTAGAGTCAATATTAAGCCATCATTTGCTATAGCCATTATGGTCAAAACCACCCACTTGGGAGGTTTGCATCCAGCAGATAGCGGACAGTGAGCGGAAACGGGTGGAGAAGACAATCCTGAGAAACTGCTGGGAAGGAGGGTAATTTTATGATCTGAGCCAGAACCATAGCTTCGTTATGAACCAGCGAGTAGGATGGAAGGGACTGTATAGAAGACCAGAAATAGTCATAGCTATTAGAAATACAACACACTGTTTCATGACTAATGAAGTAGGAAGCAGATTGTCTTACTCACCCGAACATTAAAAAAATGGACATATTTTCCGAACAGTCTCATCTCCTCTGGAAACATCTCATGAACGTTCATGTAAGGAATACGCCCCTCTGAGACCATCCTGCAAGAAAAGTCTAAATCATAATGTTTTTCAAATAATCTGGTACAAGTATATAAAGTGTAAAAGGCATCATGTCTTCATTGATAATACATCTAAACCAGGGGCACTGTCCAACACTGACACCTGCTTATCTCTGACAGTCTGCGTATCTCTCTTGCCTCCCCTGAGCCCACTGAGTTTTAACAGACCCCCTAAAGCATTCGGTGAGTTTGGTGCTGGGTAATTGAGAATGAACAGGGGAAAGTCACATAAGAGGAGGCAATGCCTCCACTGTGATATGATTGGATATTACTGGATATGTTTCTATTGATAAAATAATTCTGTGTTGAGCTGTATTTATTATTATTATTATTATTTGTCCTCCAAACCTGAGTAAGTCACAGAGAGTGATGGCCTCTCGGACCCACAGCAGAGCCAGATAGCATAGGGCCAGTGTCCGTGGCATGGTCATAAAACTTTTTGGTGTTGCATTCTTTCCCTTCATTTTTTGGTATGCAGCAATATCCGAAGACAACTCTGACTGTACATCACTAGAGTAACCTGCAGCAAAAAACAAAACAAAATGCAGTTCAATCAATACTGCATAAGATATACATGTGCCAGCTAACAGAGAGCCATCACTTTCATACCTGAGACTGACATTTCTTCTGACATCTCTGAAGCAACATCTGAGTGACCTGACTGCTCATCTGAAGCGTTAGACTTCATATCACTCTGTGCCTTCATGAACTTGAAGGCAAAAGGTAGGAAGAGAGCAGAGCAGTATTGTTACTGTTAACTAAAGGTGACTGAAATAAAGCTGAAATTAAAATTAAATAGCAACCAACTGAAATAAGTTTATACCTCAAAACCCCCAAAAATATTGAAATAAATTAAAATGAAAATATAAAACAATGCAAATTCAAAATATGAGGGGGAAAAAAATATTATAACATAATATTAAAAAGGTGATTATTTATACACTACATAAAATCAACAGCCCTTTCTATTGATTTCAACATAAAAAAAATAAAACTTACCACCGTAAACTTTGGAGTGTACACTGGATTTATGGTGAAAGCTTGCAGTGTGTTCTGCAGGTATATCTTCCAGAAATTCCATAAAACTTCTGTCTGTCAAAACAAAATATGATTAATCTTATAGAGTGTTTTCACAATGCGTCATCAATTGACTTACTGAATGTAAACAATGCAACTGAACCAAATGAAACTCGCATATTTTGCTGATTATTGCTGCTTTTGGGCTGTACTAATTGTTCAGACTGGGAAAACATTTGGAGTACTATAGACTGCCAAAAGTTCAAGTAGAAGAGTGCAAAAACAGACATTTGTGATTGGCCAAACTGAACCAGAATTTTCAGAGCAAGAATCTTGACAACATTCGTGTATGTTTTCATAATCTCCAGTCAGGTAGGTCAAATATTAGGCTTACATCTTACTTAATGCTGGCTGTATGTATCTTTACCACCTATTAACTAAGTCCTTCTTGATTTAGCAGCTTCCTCACTTTTTTTCATGGTTTAGACAGCATAAATTAGCAGAACAACTGCTGTTTACGTCCGAGTACCTCCAATATGGCTGCACATCTGGGTAACTGACCAAACCGTGACGTAAGTGTAAACCCTGTATACAGAGATACTTTTTTGTGTCATCCATAACATTGTGATATAGTAGGCTAAACTAAACTACCAACCTCAAACTTCATGCAAACACCAAGACTGACCAAAGCCTTGGCCTGGAGTTTCAAGATGAACTGAAATCCCTCACATATCATCCACTCTTGCTCATTCTCTGAAAACATACAGAAGAAACCATGAGATCAGAGAAAGGAAAGGGTTTGCAAATCTAAATGTTTTATACAGCTTACAAAAAAGTGGACAGAAGGCTTTGACTGACCCAGTCTTTTCTTTTTGGGTCTTTTTATTTGTGAGATCCTGCTGTTTCTAGAATGAAGGGTGTTCACATCTTCCACCTCCCTCGTTTTCTAGAAGTTGTTGCGAAATGTACAGTATGATTAGTTACGTAATTCATTTACAGTGCGATAAATTACATCCACTTAGAGCAAATGAATTTCAAATCTTTTTCCATTACTTTTTCAGAGACTAAATTATCAATAAAAATCAGTGCATTAACAATAGGAATATCTTAGATATCTAATAATGTTTGTCTATTGAACAACCTCGATCACATTGTGGCAGCCCCTGCAAAAGAAGTGACCCTCATCTGACACTCCCCAGTTCACAGCACCGCACTGGCCGCATGGCTCGCTGTATCCACCCTGAAGGGAAAGTCAAACAGTAACATATCAAAGTACCAGTACAGATCCCCAAACAATACTAACGAAAGGAGAAACTCACAGTAAGTTCTTCGTCCATAATTTTAACACGAGCTGCTGAAAACTTTCACAACAAATCCTGCGCAGTTTTCCGAAATCAAGCAGCACGGTCAAACACGCTTTCAATATGGCCGCCAAAATATTTTTTCATAATAAAAGTCGTTCTTCTTCTTCTTTGGTGTTTTACGGCTGCTGGCATCCAATTTGTTGCATTACTGCCACCTACTAATATTATCTTTTTAACATTTTACTTTCCCACATGATATTAGAACATACTCAACCGTCTCATACTCCTGACACTGGGTGCACAATGCACATTCATGGTGTTTTCCCATAATATTTAGAGTGCCATTAAGGATACTATATAATAAAAGTCCAACATCACGTAAAATGTTATGAACTTAGTTTTAAACCTTTACGTTTTTTTTATTACTGTTGATATTCCTTATGTTATACTTTGTATTTTTATGGTTTATTATTGTTTATATATTGTTTATGATATAACAAGTTGTTTTATATATAGATCCAATGTAAAACTGTAATAATTGTATATAAAATATTTACATTACATAATTATGTTCAACCTAATAAATACATTTTAATTAGGACATTGAAGAAATATCAGTAAAATGCATACATGGGTATAGTAATGCATATGTGCACACTATCTCATGTATGTAAAATATACACTATCAGTCAAAAGTTTTTGAACAGTAAGATTTTAATGTTTTTTTAAGTCTCTTCTGCTCACCAAGCCTGCATTTATTTGATTCAAAGTACAGCAAAAATGGTCAAATTTAATAGTAAAATTTAATGGCAAATAATCAAATTTTACTTTACCTGTGATTTCAAAGCCAAACTGTTAGTATTATTTAATATTCTGATTTGCTGCTCAAAAACAGTTATTATAATTTTTATTATGTTGAAAACAGTTGAGTAGAATTTTTCAGGTTTCTTTGATGAACAGAAAGAACAGCGTTGATCTAAAATTGAAATCATTTGTAGCATTATAAATGCTTTTATCATCACTTTTGAATGGTATAGTGCATAATGCTACAGAAGCGTTTTATTTCAGATAAATGCTGAAGAAGAATCCTGAAAAAAATTTACCCAACTGAGCAAATCAGCATTAGAATGATTTCTGAAGGATCATGGGATACTGAAGACTGGAGTAATGATGCTGAAAATTTAGCTTTGATCACAGGAATAAATTACATTTTAAAATATGTTAAAATATAAAACTGTTATTTTATAAAGTATAATTATATTATAAAAATAAATAAATAAATAAATAAATAAATAAATAAATAAAAATAGGGAAGTAAAAAAATATTAAAATGCATATTTGAACAAAACACATATGTGCACAGTGTATATAGAAATAAAGGATTCAATTATTCTATCTCTTATTCTAATATATATATTTCTTCTTATTATATTCTTTTATTTTAATATATATTTGTATTATTTATGTTACCAAGTGCTATAATTAATGTATATTTCTTTATTTATATTTCACCAATGCTTACTTTGGCAAAAAATATTAATAAAATGTATAAATTAAACGTTTAATATTGTTATTTGCTAAGACAAAAAAAAAACCCACTACCACTTTATCTGCCAAGAACTAAGAAAGGTGTCATCATGGACAATACACACTAGATGGCATGTAAGTCCATGAAGCTGTCAGTAGCATTGGGTGTAAACAATATCATAGTACTCCCATGCTCCCCCCAAATTTCTTCCCAAAAAGACCTGAGCAGCATTCTCTTTCTTTCCATCGCTCTCCTTACTCCATTGTGACAGATATAAGACTGACTCAATTGTTTTACTGTTATGACATTGTGAAAGACCTTAAAAATTAGCAACAGTGAAAGGAAGATGCCTCAGATCAAGGGCCTCTTAGAATACGAAGTACATTTACAGCAGTATTCAAATCAAATATATTTTTGAATGTCTGATGTTTAATTGTGCAATGTGACATTTGTCTTTTGTGTTTGTGTGCTTGTGTATATGTGTGAGGTTTTCTCTCCCTTTTTTTCATGTGCGCATCAGCAAACCTCCCTCCCATCCTCCTCCAAACCTCTTTGAAGAAAGCTGCTTCTTTCACCACTGGGCCAATTTCATGGTTTACTGCCTCCCATGCTTTCTCTCACGTTCTCTATGCAAAACGCAGCATTGTTGCCAATGGAAATCAGGAACAGTCAGTAAGTGCAGGTGTGGGCATTATTCTTCACACTGAAGCACAGCGGACTGCTCTTCCTCCAGCGTGGCACCTTTTATATCCCCACTCGTCCTCCACAGTCGTCGCATGGTGTGCATAGAGATTGTGGGAGGCTGTGGGCGAACAGAAAATTATTCTGAGTCTTGCTCATTGGTTGTTATCTGGTATAAATATTACATGCTCTCACTGCCTTTCCCATCACGACTCCTGCTTCCTGCTGTTCACGGCAGCTGAGGCTGGCCAAAAAACTGTCTTTGCTTGCTGTGAGCCTCACCAGACAGTAGAGGGAGAGACTTTTCCTGTAATTAAAACCTAAACATGAAAAATTATTAACTGTCATATATAATATTTAGCCTTGAAGGAGAAAGTTCACCCAAAAATGAAAATTCTCTCATTGTGATTACTCACCCTCATGTTGTTTCAAACTTGTAAGACCTTTGTTCATCTTCGGAACACCAAATCCAAGAGCTTTCTAACCCTTCATAGACAGCAGTGTAACTGAAATGTTCCCAGGCCCAGAAATGTAGTAAGGCCATAGGTAAAATAGTCCATGTGACATCAGTGGTTCAACCGAAGCTATGAAAATAGTTTTTGTGTGCAAAACATAAAACAAAAATAACGGCTTTATTCAGTTATCATTATCAAGAGTACCACAATGGTTGAACCACTGATGTCACGTGGACTATTTTACCAATGTCCGATGGGCCTGGGAACATTTCCGTTACAGTATTGAGGGTCAGAAAGCTTTTGGATTTAATCAAAAATGTCTTTGTTCTGAAGATGAATGAAGGTCTTAAGATTTGGAATGACATAAAGGTGAGTAATTAATGACGTTATCCTTTTAAAGGGATACTTCACCCAAAAATGAAAATTTGTTGTTTATCTGCTTACCCCCAGGGCAAGATGTAGAACACAAACGAAGATTTTTAACTCAAACCGTTGCAGTCTGTCAGTCATATAATGGCAGTCAATGGTTACCAAATCTTTAAGAGTAAACATACACAGACAAAACCAAATTAAACCCTGCGGCTCGTGACGATACATTGAGGTCTTAAGACACATAACGATCGGTCTGTGCAAAAAACTAAACAGTATTCATTCCTTTATTTACCTCCGATCCACCGGAATGTTCACGTGACGCATCAACATGCATTGGCAATGTAGTCGGTGAAAAGTCAACACTCCCAGATGAGTTCGCAACAGGAAAAGTAATCTTTTAGTTTTTAGTCATTTGCCAGAATCAGGATAAGCAATACCAATACGCTCTATAGCTGCGTTTCCATTACAGATTTGCGCACAACTTTGGCATTATTTTATAAATGTTGATTAAAAAGTATTGGCGAAATGACGGCGTTTCCATTAACTGATGTTATGTGACTGAAACTTAATTTTCTCCTCTCGCGATAAGTCATGGCAACAGAATGCTGAAAATAAAAACCTTTCCATTGCTGTTTTGCGAAACAATCCTTTTTCGAATTGCCAAAAAAACCACCTCATGCGAGCATAAAAACTTTTTTCAATTTGCAATTACAATTTGCGCAATTTAAAGGCTAATGGAAATGACAGATCGCTTCCGCGTGTGCATCTACGTTAGCTGCATTTCCATTACCCTTTAAATTGTGCAAATTTTAATGGCAAATTGAAAATACTACGCCTAAAGGAAACGCGTCAATTGCGCAAAAATTCTGTTGACTTATCGCGAGAGGAGAAAATTACGGTTTAGTCGAATAACATCAGTTAATGGAAATGCCGTCTTTTTGCAATACTTTTTAATCAACATTTATAAAAAAGCGCCGAAGTTTTGCGCAAATCTGTAATGGAAACAGCTTATGGCAGATCACATTGACGCATCACGTGCGGGCTGTTATGAATGCGCTTAGGAGAGTAGAGCGTTGAGATGGATCAGAGGAAAATAATGATATAAATACTGTTCAGGTTTTTGCACAGACTGATCGTTTTGTGTCTTAAAGCCTCAATGTATCATCACGAGTCGCAGGGTTTAATTTGGTTTTGTCTGTATGTTTTTTTTACACTTAAGGATTTGGGAACCATTGACTGCTATTATATGACTGACAGACTGCAACGGTTTGAGTTAAAAATCTTTGTTTGTGTTCTACTGAAGAAACAAAGTCACCTACATATTGAATGCCCTGGGGGTAAGCAGATAAACATCAAATTTTCATTTTTGGGTAAACTATCCCTTTAATGTAACACAGGTAGTTGGGTAACCGAACGATTCAGTGGAATGTACGCTGTAACTGTTATCAATTTAAAGACCGGTCTAGGAAAAATTATCTTACAGTTTCTTTGTAATTAAAACCATGACATTTAACTAAAATGTAAGACTTCACATGTGTACACATGAAACATGCAAGGTAGTTTTGACTAACCACTCAACTGATTCAGTGAATTGAGTCATTTACATTGGATCTATATACATTTATTCTATTAAACTGCTAGTTTTAGCATGCTTCTGTACATCACTGTTAACCAGATAACCTTTGGTCAACCAGCGGAAAGACATTTGTGTTGGTGGACAATGCTGGTCCACCAACTAGATCAGCACCAAAACAGTGTAAATCACCTTGAACCAACATGTTCTAATCTGTTCTTTTTAGCCACAATATCATCAGTCTTTCTTGGTAGGCTCCATTCTTTTATTTAGCTGAGATGATGCAGTAATTATAGTGAGGGTTAAGCCACAGAGAATAATGTAGTCAGTCACATTCTCACTGCTAATTTTTAACTAATTAAATTGGATCACATTTATGCACATATACACTATATTCATTACTAAATAAACCTAAAATATGTAATCTATAACTTAATTCTTGCTTCAACTGTACATGTTCTCTCCAGCATAAAATACAATGTTTGATATGCTGAGATGAAGGCAGTGGAATCTTCGCTCGCTCTCACACATGTAAAATCCTATTGTTGCCCACCTAAGGTCTGCGTCCCGTCGGTTACTATGGCAACCGCACCACGTAGTGGTAGCCGGAGCGAATGGAGGGGGTAGTTCATGCATAATCAAAAATGAGAGTGTGTGTACTGTGCACAGTTCTCATCTCAAAAGAGGCTGTCAGACTCAGAACTGCTAGAATTATGTACCCACAAATGAGTAGATATTTTGTAGGCTCTGGATCAACCACGGCTTCTACTGGAAGCAAATAAATCTTATACATTAATCAGATGATTTGAATGTACCTGCAAGTGTCTGAGGGTTGACCATCATTTTCTGACCCAAGACCCCAAAGTTATAGGTTTAAATAGTAATAGTAATTTAAGTTTATTGCAGCATTAAAGGAATAGTTCACCCAAAATTAATTACTTCATTAGTCATTAATTACTCATCCTCGTGTTGTTTCAAACCCGTAAGACCTTCGTTCATCTTCAGAACACAAATGAAGATATTTTTGATAAAATATGAGAGTTTTCTGACCCTGCATAGACAGCAACACAACTACCACGTTCAAGGCCTAGAAAGGTAGTAAGGACATGGTTAAAATAGTCCACTCCATGTGACATCAGTTGTTTAACCATATTGTTATGAAGCTACGAGAATACTTTTTTGTGCACAAAAAAAAAAAAACGACTTTATTCAACAATTTCTTCTCTTCCAGGTCAGTACCACAATGCTGACACAGGAGCTGGCATTCTTACATAGAACGTGGATGCGCTGTGCCTTGTTTACAAGCAGAGAAATGCACACGCATTTCATTATTTTAGTTGTCTTTGCACACAAAATGTATTCTCGTAGCTTAGGGATGCACAATATTATTGGACTGATATCGGAATCGGCCAAGAATAGCTTTAAACGTAAATATCGGCATCAGCTTGATATGAAAAATTATGCTGATATGTTTTGCCGATAAGAGGAATATGTTAACTCACATGTGCTCAGCTGTGTGTTAGTGATTAGATCACGTCAGTTGTGTGGCTCATTCTTGAAGAAAAGTTTTGCCTGAATTATGATTAGATTCACTGTTTTGGATTCTGTAGGGGGCCTACTTCTAATAAAATGAAAGTACAATACACAAATAACATTCAGACATTGTGTTTCTGATTAAATAAACCAGTAATTGATGTCATAAAATCATGAGTATGTATTGATTTAAAGGTCAGAAGCTATAGATTACATGAATTATTTTTATACATACTGATTTATTCATTGTGTTAAATGTTTTTAGATTTTTAAACAAATTATGAGCTCATATTTAAGATTTCAGAAATCTTAAAATAAAAGGTTACCACAGCATCTTTCTGAAAAAAAAGCAAACAAAATGCAGCATTGATATATAGTTTATTTATAGTTATTGTCAAAAGCTTCAGTGTAGTGTCATTATAAATGAACTTATTTATTTAATTCTAACAAATAAGTTCTTGTTAAAAACTAACAAAAATGAAAAATTTTGGTAGAAGAAAATATATCGGTATCGGCCAAAATATCGGTATATCGGATATCGGCAAAATCCAATATTGTGCATTCTTTTATAGCTTTATTACATAATATCCACTAATGTCACATGGACTATTTAATAGATGTCCTTACTACCTTTCTGGGCCTTGAATGTGTCAGTTGCGTTGCTGTCTATGCAGGGCCACAAAGCTCTCAGATTTTACCAAAAATATCTTAATTTGTGTTCTGAAGATGAATGATAGTCTTGCGGGTTTGAAACAATATGAGGGTGAGTATAATTAATGAAATTAATTGTCATTTTTGCGAGTACTATCCCGTTAACTTGTTTGTTGAATCACAAAGTATGCAAATTTCAGAAATATAACTGTCATTCAATGTAATGACTCTTTTTGTTTGTCAATTTGAAAAATAAAAATAAAAATACAGTAAAAGGTAGTATTTCTTTTTCAAAGGTTCTATGAGAGCCCAAACAAATATAACAGTTTTCATAGAAAAAAATTCAAAATTTAGGTTTATGATCAGTTGTCATATCATTAAAGTCAAAAGGAATCAACCTGATGCTTAAATATGTTTTTTCATATGTTGAATGTTTTTTGAGCTATTAAAATCACCTTAAATATAAGAGTCAGATTGTTCAATAAGTTCCAAAATATCCTTCTTGCAATGATGAGCAAATTATCTTAAGGTTACATTATCAGTTTAACATTGTGAACTTTATTATTTCTTTATATTTATTCCAGAACATTCTACACCCAGTCAAACATGACCAGGCCTATATTTCTTGTGTTCACTTGGAGCACGAACCGGTCTGTAAATAGGCTGCACGATCTATATTTTTGCAAATAGATTCCATTGTATCCACCTTATTTTGCAACACAGAAACTTTTATTTGTTGAACTTCTGATTTATTAGCTGCTATATTTAAACAACTAGTAGAATAACAAATTGCGGTAAAACAAAAATGACAATACAGTGATCATTTTAAAATAATATAATATGAAATACCTGTTTTCATAATGAGCTGTTGTTGTACTGCTAAAAATAACTAGAAGCGCATGACACAGACTCTTACATTAAAAATAAGGTGAATAGCACAACAGGATAAACAAGTAGGGTATACATTCACAGGTAATTTTCAGTCCATCTATGGGTGAGGCTACATACACACACAGCAGATTTTAGTTCCTCCCATTACTCTGGAACAAATGACCTCATTGCCGTCATTAGTCACTGTGGTAGCCTGTCAGCAGACCCGCTGTTTACTCAGCCCGCCATCGCCATGGCGACAAAAGCTGCACATATTTCCCTTCTTTCAGGGATACTCTAGACAGGCATATGTTTAGAGAACAGAAGTCAGTATGACTGTCCTGTGCATTTGCTTACACAACATGTAAGGAACACTAAAGCTCAACATGCTTCCTAAATCCCTTGGATCAATGAGCTGCTTGGAATCTTGTTTTCCATGCGTAAAGCCATCCAGGCGATTATTTATTCCTACTTCTCTGCAAACAAAAGACTCAAGGCCTTCCAAGTTCCCCACAGCAGCAATATGGTCTTCAGAGCATGATCAGTAATTGACTGACATTACTCTGCCAGCCCCATTAGGATATACTGCGGTCAGCAGAAAGGAATGAGGCATTTCCCAGTGTCCTGGGATGACCTTTGAAATCCAGCTGACTCCTTCAGCTTTCTGAGAAGGGTGATTCACTTTCTACAATTACCGGTGTCATTCATCAATAAACTTTTCATTCACTGACGTTTATTCTAGATTTACGCTAACATTTAAAATGCAAAATAACAAAACTCAATTTTACATGTTTTACATGTCTTCGGGTCCTGAAGACTCGAGAGATTAACTAATCAATTATTTTTCTGGCTCAGACAGCATAGGTTAAGCTTGTAGGGCTGTCTCGTGATAAATGAACGACTCAAAAAACCCGAAGACTCAAAACAGGTGAACTAATTCCAGTACAGAACCTATAGGATGTTGCACATGCGCGACTGAATGAATCACTACCCAAGACGACTCGTTTTTCCACAGTTACTTTAAAGATTCGTTCAAAATGAACTAATCGTTCAAGAACAACCCATCACTAAGTCTGACTCCGATCACTATTGTGTCAACTCTGGTGAAGGGGAAGTCAAGAATGTCTCTGACTGAGCAATTGAGGTGTTCTGTTGTTGGATGTAATAATGAACATAGCAGTCGTCATTTACTCCCGACATCTGAGCCGCTGATGATGCAGAGGATTAATGTTACTTTTTGAAAGGAAAGCGCCGATCCCGATCTACATATGCGTCTGTTTGCGCGAATCATTCATAATGCAGCTTCACCCACAGCAGAAATGAGTAGAAGGGGTTTTTTATGCAAATGGCCTTTCTTAATAATGTGCTTGTTAGCAAGTTTCGCCGCTAAGCATGGCTAAATGCAGCTAAAGTAAACATTACGGCTCTTCATCCCACGGCAGAGAGGGGCGGGGCGAGCAGAGCTCATTAGCATTTAAAGGATAGCTCGCTCTAAAAAGGGCTGATTTTGACAAGGTTAAAAGAGTTTTTTTACACTGCCGTTGAGAAATTTTAACCAATGTATGTTATAGACTTCTCATTAAGACCCTAAAGAATCATATCAACTCAATCCAATGACCCCTTTAAGAAACAAGTTTCTAAAAAC
The DNA here is from genome assembly GCF_049309525.1 of Garra rufa. Classification (NCBI taxonomy): domain Eukaryota; kingdom Metazoa; phylum Chordata; class Actinopteri; order Cypriniformes; family Cyprinidae; genus Garra; species Garra rufa. The sequence goes on from NC_133373.1 coordinate 26,669,946, forward strand.
ATATTTTATTAGAAACAGAATTGTTAAAGCAACACTAAGTAACTTTTCCCTCAACGCTGCCTCTACAGGTTGGAAGCGGAATTGTCAACACTAAAGAGTTGTTTTTACCTTACAGTAATGTTTCCGAACTCGTGTCAGTGGTTCATCAACTCATAACAGGGTGAAACGGCACTTTCGTATTCGCTTTGCGACCCTCTATCGGCCATAACAGCACTATGTAAGTTTGGGTCGTCGGGTCGCGGTTTTGTAGTTCAAATGAGACTACAAATGCGACTTGCTTTACGGCAGGCTTCACAAAAGGTTTTCATACTTTTATAAAGTCATACAACATACTCTACCTTGTCACTGGACATCGATATTTCCAAAGCCGGTCCTGGATAGCCTCCAAACAAATAACGTGCATGTGACGCGACGGTAGGCTAAATTATTTACGACAGCGGTAATGGACAATTCCGCTTCCAACCTGTAGAGGGAGCGTTGAGGGAAAAGTTACTTATTGTTGCTTTAAATGACTCTATAAAAATGTGTGACCCTGGACCACAAAACTAGTCTTAAGTAGCATGGGTATATAGCCAAAAATACCTGGTATGGGTCAAAATTATCGATTTTTCTTTTATGCCAAAAATAATTAGGATATTAAGTAAAGATTATGTTCCATGAGTAAATTTTCTACCTTAAAATATCAAAACATAATTTTTGATTAGTAACATGCATTGCTAAGAACTTCAGTTGGACAACTTTAAAGGCGATTTTCTCAGTATTTTGATTTTTGCATCCTTAGATTCCAGACCCAAATATTGTCAGTGGAAAGCTTATTTTTATTTAGCTTTCAGATTATGTATAAATCTGAATTTAAAAAAAATGTACCCTTATGACTGGTTTTGTGGTCCATGTTCACATATAATGTTTGAGTATCAAATAAGTAAAATACAATCCTTTAGTCAGAGGAGTGCCATATTTAATTTTAACAGGAATGAAAACCAGACTGTGAGGGATAGAAGTACAGTGTGTTTAATGAATTATACTGTTGTTTAACAACAAACAACAGTTCAGCTGAAGGAAAAAGCTTTTAGCAGACAAAAACATGATCAAATTTGTGAAAATTACATGATCTAGGACCTTTATGCTGTGCATGCATTTGTAAATTCTGCAAGTCTGTCACTCACAGCCTTGTTTTCAACCGTGTCAAATTCAATATGGCTTCTAACCTGAGTTAGGTCTATATGTGAATGCACAGCGAATGCAAATGAGAGTCTGAAACATGTTTAGGTATAGTCTAGGCCTATATAAAATTTGTGTGTCTGTGTGTGTTTTATTTTTAATATTACATATATTTGAACTCGTTCAACAAGCATTTTTTAAATAAATAATGTGACATTTAAAAGCAGCATTTTAATGTATGTGTATTTCACAGTTCTCTGTAATCACTTTTCACTGAAATAGTGCAAATTCTTGTGCCGGTGTGTCACTGAAATCTAAGCCGTCGATGGGCTGCTGTTTGGGGAACTACAAACCTCAGACTGCCTCCTCGCGTTTCACTCGTAGCTGGAAGATGCCGTGATTGACTCCATAACCTGCCCATAAACAAACTTTACTGAGATTAGAGAACATATTTTAACATCAAATTAAATTATTCGTATTGTAACAAATAAAATCAGTTTATGTTATGCAAGACAAAAGGCATTTCTATCATGTGAAACGAACGATTGCTGCTGATGCAGCTCACTAATATCTCATGCTTGTATGCTGCGTTGCGTAAAGTAATATAATTTACAGCACAAGTAAGGCTTTATAAATTAAATAAAATGTATACACATTTATACATTATACTTTATTTTGCTTCATTGTGCTGAGAACCATTCTCTGCTGAGGATGCAAAAAGCCTGTGCTTTGACTGTAACTCAGCAGCTGAGTTGTTTCATCTGAGAAAGGCTCAACCCAGCAGTTGGGTACAAAAAAATAACCCTATATTTAATAACCCAGTAAATATGACCCAGCAGCTTAGTTACAAAAAAAACTACCCAGCATCTGGGTACAGTGAGAAAAAAAATTATTTGATCCCCTGCTGATTTTGTACGTTTGCCCACTGACAAAGAAATGATCAGTCTATAATTTTAATGGTAGGTTTATTTTAACAGTGTGAGACAGAATAACAACAAATTAATCCAGAAAAATGCATTTTAAAAAGGTTATAAATTGATTTTCATTTTAATGAGTCAAATAAGTATTTGATCCCCTATCAATCAGCAAGATTTCTGGCTCACGGGTATCTATTATATAGGTAACAAAGTAAGATTAGGAGCACTCCCTTTAAGAGAGTGCTCCTAATCTCAGTTTGTTACCTGTATAAAAGAAACCTGTCCACAGAAGTAATCAATCAATCAGATTCCAAACTCACCCTCATGGCTAAGACCAAAGAGCTGTCCAAGGATGTCAGGGACAAGATTGTAGACCTACACAAGGCTGGAATGGGCTACAAGACTATCCCTAGCAGCTTGGTGAGAAGGTGACAACAGTTGGTGCGATTACTCACAAATGGAAGAAACAAAAAATTACTGTCAATCTCCCTTGGTTTGGGGCTCCATGCAAGACCTCACCTCGTGGAGTTTTAATGATCATGAGAACAGTGAGGAATCAGCCCCAGAACTACACAGGAGGAGCTTGTCAATGACCTCAAGGCAGCTGAGACCATAGTCACCAAGAAAACAATTGGTAACACACTACGCCCTGAAGGACTAAAATCCTGCAGCGCCCGTAAGGTCCCCCTGCTCAAGAAAGCACATGTACAGGCCCGTCTGAAGTTTGCCAATGAACATGATTGAGAAGAGAACTGGGTGAAAGTGTTGTGGTCAGATGAGACCAAAATCGAGCTCTTTGGCATCAACTCAACTCGCCGTGTTTGGAGAAGGAGGAATGCTGCCTATGACCCCAAGAACACCATTCTCACTGTCAAACATGGAGGTGGAAACATTAGGCTTTGGGGGTGTTTTTCTGCTAAAGGGACAGGACAACTGCACCGCATCAAAGAGACGATGGACAGGGCCACGTACTGTCAAATCTTGGGTGAGAACAGGGCATTGAAAATGGGTCGTGGATGGGTATTCCAGAATGACAATGACCCAAAACACATGCCCAAGGCAACAAAGAAGTGGCTCAAGAAGAAGCACATAAAGTTCTAGGAGTGGCCTAGCCAGTCTCCAGACCTTAATGCCAGAAAATCTGTGGAGGGAGCTGAAGGTTCGAGTTGCCAAACATCAGCCTCAAAACCTTAGTGACTTGGAGAGGAGTGGGACAAAATTCCCCCTGAGGTGTGTGCAAACCTGGTGGCCAACTACAAGAAACATCTGACCTCTGTGATTGCCAACAAGGGTTTTGCCACCAAGTCATGTTTTGTTCAAATACTTCTTTCACTTATAACTTTTTTGAAATGCGTTTTTCTGGATTTTTTTGTTGTTATTCTGTCTCTCACTGTTCAAATAAACCTACTATTAAAATGATAGACTGATCATTTCAGTAGGCAAACATACAAAATCAGCAGGGGATCAAATAATTTTTTTCCCTCACTGTAAAAACACCACAATAAAATGACCCAGTAGGCTGAACCCAGCATTTGGGTTAAAAAAAATAACCTAGCATTTTTTAGAGTGTGGTTTTGAAAATTGGCACGTGAACATTAGAAGCGAGTCGAAGAAAGAGAGATGTGAGATTGTACGGAAAGCCTTTTTGCTCATGTAGAAAAAACAGAATGTTTTCCTCAAAAACCTTAATTTTTTGCGACTGAAGAAAAAAAACATGAACATCTTGGATGACATGGAAATCATGAAAATCAGGGCATTTTTATTCTGTAAGTGACATTTTCCTTTAAGCAATACAGCATGAGAGGCCGTATTATACCAAAAAAAAAGGGGCTGTGTCTGAAATCGAACAGCCCAATTAGTAAAGATTTAACACTGCCTTTTTACATTAAAGGTACAAATACCTAGGGTGGCCCTGTGAAGTCTGATCTTGTGATTGGTACATACCCATCGGCAGATCTGGTCTCCGCGGCTCCCCCACCTGCTAAAGGGTCGTTCAGAATACAATACCAAGCGTGGGATAACGGGGGCTGTCTCCATAGCAACAAATGGTGGACTCTACGACAATGAGAGATAGAGTGTGTATGTGTGAGAGAAAAATAGGCACAGAGAAAGAGGAAATCTATGGTAACAAACTCCTCGCAACCAACTAAAAATAGATCCATCGTATGGCACTTCTCCTACATTCCAATACACTTTTTACAGTAATTGCATAGCCTTTTATAACACACCTCATTTGTACACGCTTAATATCTTTTGAGGATAGTAAAGAACAAAAGATATGTGTGGGTAGTGCATAGTAAAAGCCTCTTCTGTTTTGGTGGAGTGGCTCACATGGAGATTTAAGTGCAAAACAAAGGCCTACTCAATGCAAGAACGTGATTGCAGATGCTTACGCAAACTCAATTTTGTCTGCTCTTGTGTTCAGAAATGTATCATTATTATATTACAATGCAAGTACATGACATTAGTGTAGTCTTCTTCTGCAGTCTGTTTTTCCAACCTGATCTTCTGAGAAAAAGTTTGATGTGATTCAGTATGAAAATTTATGTTTTATACAAAATAAGCATGAAAATCCAACCCTAAATCTGTTAAGTATGTTAAAGTAAAGTAAAGTAAAATGTATTAATGAGACCATACAAATTAGCCACAAATTCACCAAAAGGTAAAACAGATACAAACAAAGAAAACCTTGTAAAAGAGAATCTTGCTGAGAAAGTTAACTAAAGCAGATGTGACTCTGGACCACAAAACCAATCATAAGGGTATTTTTTTCTTAATTGACATTTATACATTAAATAAATAAGCTTTCCATTGATGTATGGTTTGTTAGGATAAGACAATATTTGGCTGAGATACAACTATTTGAAAATTAGAATCTAAGGGTGCCAAAAAATCAAAAGATTGAGAAAATCACCTTGAAAGTTGTCCACATGAAGTTCTTAGCAATGCATTATATTCAAAAATTAGTTTTTGATCAATTTAAGGTAGGAAATTTACAAAATATCATCATGGAACATGATCTTTACTTAATATCCTAATGATTTTTGGCATAAAAGAAAAACCGATAATTTTGACCCATACAGTGTATTTTTTGCTATTGCTACAAACATACCTGTGCTACTTAAGACTTTTGTGTCTTAAGACCTTTTACTTAAGGTTTTGTGGTCCAGTGTCACATATGTTTATAGCTTAATCATATCACATCTGGTTAAATGGTACAAACATTTGAAGGGAACTCTATTGCCCCTAAATCACTGAGGTTTGTGACTGCCAGAACAACACTAAGCTAAGCAAGTTTCTGTGCTAATTGTAAGTTTGTTTGTGCAAAAAACATTGCATTAAAGCATCCCCAATAATGTCATACCTTGTGAAGCCCAGTCCACTGCAACTTTTAAGTATTATGGTGAAAACTGGCTACCAGGTTTTACTAATTTGTCCCTCGGGGAGAGTAATTTCATGCCTCATTCATAAAGCGTTGCTACATTTATCTAATTGCATGGCCTACCGTTATCGGTATCTCTAACTGAGAAGATAAGAGCTATTACATTTCCTGTGCACATGGGATGTGCAAACAATGATAAAAAAGCACAGTGGATTTTTTTTTTCTAAGCGTTGTCTAATTTTATCCCATCCAGGGAGACATGGTTTAACTGATTTGCATGTTCCTGTTAGCTCCTGCTGGCAGATGCTGAAACTACACTGTATGACTGCAAAAACATTTTTTTTTCCCAATGGCCATTCAAAAGTCAAAAGAATTATTTTGCAAGCAAAAGGGTTTTAAAGTTCCTTATGCTTACCCAGGGGCTTTTATACTTGAGTGAACACACACAGTCAACCCAAAATTTATTCAGATACCTTCAACATTTCTCACATTATCACAGTTTATTCGCTATAGTTTAGAAAATGGTAATATAATATGACAAGAACTCAGAGTTAAACTGTGTCAGAACAAATTCATCTTGATAATTAGTCAACCCACAATTTATTCAGACACCTTCAACATTTCTCACATTATCAGTTTATTTGCTATAGTTTAGAAAATGGCAATAAAATATGACAAGAACTCAAGAGTTAAACTGTGTCAGAACAAATTCAGCTTGATAAGGTCAGATATCTTTAATATAAAGGTATGTAACAAAACATGGTCAGGTCAAAGTGTCAAATCTAAATTTTGGTCCCAAATTTTTATCAGTTGTATGAAGTATATTTGGGTATGTCACAGTTTACTTTATTTTGCTATTCTTACTTACATTAATTATCTATAGTGACCTGCACCCATTAGTACAAAAGTAAAAAAAATTAAATCTGTTGTCTGAATACTTTTTGGTTTGACTGTAAATATTCATTTTCAAACAATTCCCAACATCCACTCCCTGATGATTCCTAATATTAGGAAGACAGTGAGACAGGTGTTTTATCTGTAGTCTAAAGCGCCAACTGTTTGGTTACCGCAGTGCATTACCCTTTTTTCTTCACAGAGGACTGTAATTGTAGCTATTGACCCATTTACTTGAATAGCACTTTCATACATCAAAGAGATTATCAAGCCAAACATTAACCTGCACTTCAGTTGGATAACCTCAGGAAAACAAACAAACAGTATACACTGCAAAATCACGTTTTTGTTTCCATAGAGATTTATGTCTTCTATCTGCATTATTTGTTTAATATTTAGGTCGCATAAAATGTAGGTATTAACGTGCATTACCTAGACAAAGAAAGCACTGTTATTTCATGATTACTCCACTGGCATGTAGTCATGTACTCATCATAGATTAATTGTATCAGTGGGTGAGGGTCAGAACAAAGGATCACTCAATCTTATTTGTCATCAGTGTTCACTTGAAGTTATATGGCTTTTAGTCACTAGAATTCACTAGAATTCTCTCGTCAGAACGCTGTGACACCTGCCCACACACATGAATTATGCAGGCTTTATTTCTTCATCACACACATCTCACCCTTCCCTTGTTAGCTACAGAATGATTGTGTTTACACGTGTGAAAGTCTGTGTGATTTAAGAGGTGGTCAGACAGAGTGGTTTTTAAATTACATTTAAACATCATGTGACGTCAAAAATAGAAGGGAAGACAAGACAGTAGTATTCAATGACCACTTTTATTTCACATAAAAGATGTTTACATATAGTCCACAAGAGAAAATAATAGTTGAATTGATAAAAATTACATGTTCAAAAGTTTACATACACTTGATTCTTAATACTGTGTTGTTACCTGAATGAACCACAGCTGTTTTCTTTCGTTTTTTTGGGATAGTTGTTCATGGGTCCCTTGTTTGTCCGCTGTTCTTCAGAAAAATCCTTCAGGTCCCACAAATTCTTTGTTGTTTTTTTGTGAAATTGAAACCCTTTCCAACAATGACTGTATGATTTTGAGATCCATCTTTTTACACTAAGGACAACTGAGGGACTCATATGCAACTATTATAGAAGGTTCAAACACTCGCTGATGCTCCAGAAGGAAAAACAACACATTAAAAGCCAGGGGTGTAAACTTTTGAACATAAAGATGTATACATTTTTCTTATTTTGCCTAAATATCATATTTTTTTCATTTAGTACGGCCCTTCAGAAGCTTCAGAACATACTTACATGTTTCCCATAAGACAAAATAAGTTAAATTTACCCTGATTTACCCTAATTCAAAAGTCCCCCCCCCCCCGCTCGTAATGCATTGTTTTTCCTTCTGAAGCATCGCACTGCAAAAAATGCTTTTCAAGCTTTTTTTTTTGTCTTGTTTCCAGACAAAATATCTAAAAATTCTTAAATCAAGAAGGATTTTCTAGACGAGTAAAAATCATTTTCTTGTTTTCAGAAAAAACAAGTCAAAATTAAGTGAGTTTTTGCTTAGAACAAGCAAAATAATTTAAAAAAATAATTTTTTTCTGAATACAAGACAATAATTTTTAAGAATTTTTAGATATTTTGGCTGGAAACAAGACAAAAAATCTAAGCTAGAAAAGCATTTTTTGCAGTGCAGTGAGTGTTTGAACCTTCTGTAATAGTTGCAAATGAGTCCCTCAGTTGTCCACAGTGTCAGAAGATAGATCTTAAAATCATACAGTCATTGTTGGAAAGGGTTCAAATACACAAAAATGCTATAAAACCAAATAATTTGTGGGACCTAAAGGATTTTTCTGAAGAACAGCAGGCAGTTTAACTGTTCAAGACAAACAAGGGACTCATGAACAACTATCACTAAAAATAGCTTTATATTATATGGACTCACAGATTAATGTTTTTTGTTTGTGCCCATCTGAAGAAAGTCATACATTGGGAACAGCGTAAGTAAATAATAAGAGAATTTTAATTTTTGGGGTGGAGTATCCCTTTAATGGAAAGCACAGCAAACTGCAAGAGCCCAGCATAACTCCATCTTTCCACAAAGGGGCGGAGCCCAAATGATGTGGCGAAACCATGGATTGTCCTGAGGAGAATCTGTACACTGTGCATGCTCTGCCAGCTCTCACACTTCATTATTCAACACATACACACACACACTCACTCACACACACACATACTGAAAGCACAGAAAAGCTCTTTGGGCTTTGGAGAGGATGTATTTTTAGAGTGATGAAATCTCATGACCAGACTGAGGCTGCATGTCTCACTAGTTTCTTTACTCCAGGCATTGTCCTTCCACCATCTCTCACCCGCTCACTCAAGGTTAACCTTCCTTAAGTGTCCTGTTTTATAACTCATCTTTATGAGTTTGTATGTAATTCATTTAAAGTGTCTAGATGCCATTGTTTAATATTTTAAAGTCTGAAGAGTGATACAGTCATAGCACAAATCTGTACAAACTAGAATGCTGCAGCAGTACTTCAAACACACATTTTTAATATCTACGCTTTATTCAGACCTTCACTGGATAATGAGGCAATGTGGGTGGAAGCAGCAACACAGTATGTAGAGATCCTGAGCTTTTTGTGTTGGTAAAAGTGAGATAAAACAACATGAATTATTGATAGTCTACTCTTCAGATTCTTCTGAACAACACACAGTGGAGGCTGACACAGAAGAGAAGAAATAGTTGAATAAAGTTATTTGTTGCACAAAAAGTATCCTCGTAGCTTTATAAAATTAAGGTTAAACCACTGATGTCATGGACTATTTTATCGATGTCCTTACTTTTCTCGGACTTGAATGTGGTAGTTGCTGTCTATGCAGGGTCTTAATATAAAAATATCTTAATTTGTGTTCCGAAGATGAATAAAGGACATGAGGGTGAGTAATAAATGACAAAGTGTTCATTTTTGTGTGAACTATCCCTTTAAATTCAATATGGTGTCTAACTTGATGTTAAAGCTGTGCATTTTATGCCAGTATCATATAAGCTACAATGTTTAAATCGATGCATTAGCAAGGAAACATATGCAAAATAAAAGACTAATCCCAACAAAGTGTAATTTGCACAGCACTCTGCATTTATTAATTGTGCACTGTGAGAACAAGTTAAGCTGATATCAGCTATCTGCTGGAGTTACTGAGGTATGTAATACAAATGGATTAGTAGCGCTAGTGTTGACAGAACTACACTGGCCCCTATCAAGCCAGTCCTCTCAATGAAAGTAATAAGACCTGATGGCTTTGGGAAGTTTAAATACCCTAGTGTGTTTATCCAAGAGGGGTGTTTCCCAGCCAGACCGCTGTGTGAGAGCATTTGTTGATCGCCAGATGAAAACCTAATTGAATTATGGCCAAAATGATGAGAAGTTCCACTTCTGTGCCACTTTAAAAATGCAGGAAACGTGCACTGAGTCTGAGCACGCTCAATGAATATTTCATCACCCTGAGAGCTGAGGCACGCTTTGAGGGTGAGTGGTCTACGGACTCCATATGTGGGCTCTCCCTTTCACTCTCTCAGACTGAGCGGCCCGCTGGTACTCTGCCAAACCCGAGCTCCATGTGCTATCGAGGTCTGGATAGAGGAAGCCATTACTGCACTGAATGAAATTGCTGCAAATTCATGCTTGTGTGCCCAAGAACAAACCAAAGGAATATTTGAATTTGTGTGTCAGTGATGTAAAAAGAAGAAGAGAGTGTGCTTGTAATTGTGTGCATCTGATAGAAACCACAGCAAATGTAAGCCTTGCCTTTGGCTTCTGGCTCAAATGTCCGGATACAGGATGTGATAAAGCATTTGTCTGCTAGTGTTATACATTACGCTTGTAATCACAGATTGTACTTATATAACACAGTGTAGGCAACATAGGCATTAGCTAGAAGCACCATGGGCAGTCATACAGTAAAGGAAAAAAAATATTTGATCGCCTGCTGATTTTGTACGTTTGCCCACTGACAAAGATATGATCAGTCTATAATTTTAATGCTAGGTTTATTTTAACAGTCAGAGACAGAATAACAACAAAATAATCCAGAAAAACACATTTCAAAAAAGTTATAAATTGATTTGCATTTTAATGAGTGAAATAATTATTTGATCCCCTATCAATTACCTGTAGAAAAGACACCTGTCCACAAAAGTAATCAATCAATCAGATTCTAAACTCACCCTCATGGCCAAGACCAAAGAGCTGTCCAAGGATGTCAGGGACAAGATTGTAGACCTACACAAGGCTGGAATGGGCTACAAGACCATCCCTAGCAGCTTGGTGAGAAGGTGACAACAGTTGGTGCGATTATTCGCAAATGAAAGAAACAAAAAATATCTGTCAATCTACTTCAGTCTGGGGCTCCATGAAAGATCTCACCTCGTGGAGTTTCAATGATCATGAGAACGGTGAGGAATCAGCGCAGAACTACACGGGAGGATCTTATCAATGATCTCAAGGCAGCTGGGACCATAATCACCAAGAAAACAATTGGTAACACACTACGCCATGAAGGACTGAAATCCTGCAGCGCCCACAAGGTCTCCCTGCTCAAGAAAGCACATATACAGGCCCATCTGAAGTTTGCCAGTGAACATCTGAATGATTCCGAGGATAACTGGGTGAAAGTGTTGTGGTCAGATGAGACCAAAATCGAGCTCTTCGGCATCAACTCAACTCGAGTGTTTGGAGGTGGAGGGATGCTGCCTATGACCCCAAGAACACCATCCCCACCGTCAAACATGGAGGTGGAAACATTAGACTTTGGGGGTGTTTTTCTGCTAAGGGGACAGGACAACTGCACCGCATCAAAGTGACGATGGACGGGCCCATGTACCATCAAATCTTGGGTGAGAACTATTGAAAATGGGTCGTGAATGGTTGTTCCAGCATTACAATGACCCAAAACACATGGCCAATGCAAGAAAAAGTAGCTCAAGAAGAAGCACATTATGGTCCTGGAGTGCTCTAGCCAGTCTCCAGACCTTAATGCCAGTAAATCTGTGGAGGGAGCTGAAGGTTTGAGTTGCCAAACGTCAGCCTTGAAACCTTAATGACTTGGAGAGGATCTGTAAAGAGGAGTGGGACAAAATCCCTCCTGAGATGTGTGCAAACCTGGTGGCCAACTACAAGAAACGTCTGACCTAGCTGTGATTGCCAACAAGGAAGCAAGATGAAATCCGAGAGGTTTCTAAACCTGCATAGACACCAATGTAATTACAGTGTTCAAGGGCCAGAAATGTAGTAAGGACATCGATAAAATAGTTCATGTGACATCAGTGGTTCAACCTCAGTTTTATAAAGCTACAAGAATATGTATTTATGTATTTATTTATGTATTTAAAGAATTAATACATTCTTATTTTTTCACATTTTCTGGGGATTTACAGAACCCCTAACAAGCACAGATGTAACATTCTGCTGAAGAACATTCACAGCAGCCATATTTAGCATCAGTGTTAAATACTTTAACAGCTTCTGTAAAATGACAAATGAACCCTGACGGCCAGCAGCGTATTGACAGAGCCAGAAATGAGGACGATAACTTGGGCTAAAGCATTATACATCAAAGTGCCTTAGTGATGATGTGGCACCCAGTGTTTCCATCTGCCTCCTGTTCTTGGAAGTCCCCAGCAATATAATGGGGCTTTGCCATTCTCTTCAATAAGTCTTCAATCATGTTTAAAGAGCCATTGCTTTTCAATTTTCAGCCAGCTCAAATGCAGCCGAGCTGAGAGAAGCTATGAGTGTGAAAAGTGTGAGATTAAATGAATTGAGATGGTGCCAGTGGTGAAAATTAGGACATGCTATTGCCAAAGTTGCTTTTTAAGCAGCAGATGCCGCAGGTAATCACAGCATGCCAATATACAACCGTATATGCTACGAGTGTGATATTGCGTTTATACAACAATTTGACGGCACGGGTAAATACATAAGAAACAACAACGGAGTGTCTTTAAAAACCCTCTTTTGTGTGAAGTATACCCGTCTGCCATTGATTAAAATCTCAAGTTGACAAGCTGTGTCACAGTTTAGCTGATTGAGGAGTGTAGATGGAGGTGCAGGAAACTGAATTTATTCAAGAAAACACAACGATGAACATGGAGTATTGCAAACAAAAGTAACATAAACATGGAGCCAAACAAAACATAAGTAACTTTAATCGACGGACACTGGGGAGTGATCAGACAGAGACTTAAATGCACAGAAACGGGGGCGTGGTCACAAACAAGATAACGAGATGACGAGGGGGAAATACAAATATGGGCAAGACTAAACCAAGTAAGACTAAACCAAAAGGGGGAGACAAGGACTAAACTATTTACATAGGAAACATAGGGGGAAAAACACTGGGAAAACATGACAGACTACACAAGAATCCTGACAAGTTACTAATTAAAAATGTCACTTTATGTTCGCTGTATTAAGAGTTTTATGGGCGAGTGTGATTACCTGGATCTGATATGGCATTCATTCTTCAGCTCAATATCATATTTACAATAAAACATTAGTTTGAATGTTCGCTGAGGAAAGCGATATCTTTGTTATTCTATCCTTTCATCTGTTAGGGGGATTTCCGATGACAGCGCTGCTCGGTGGATTTGTTGGCTGCGTCTTACAAGGTGTTGTTGAAAGTAAAAATATCTTCCTTGTTTACAACCCTGTTTTAGTCTCTTTTCATATAAAAGCCTTTACTGCTGACTCACTCACAAAAACAATGAAACTAATCACTATCACGAGCACAGACAAAACTATTTGCTCTGGAACAAATAATGGATTAATGAGACCAAAGACTGACCATTAGATTTACCCAAAAGGAAATATATCTCATGCCTCTCCACTATAAAGACATCAGAGCCAGTGGCAAATTCCTGAAGATCTGGCCGAGGTGAGGCTGTTCTCAGCGGGATTATGATTGCTGAACAGCCACCTGGAGCTCATATCTTTGAAAGCATTGACGGAAATTTTCAAAAAGACAATATCTTTATTAACAAACCACATATCTGAAGTCTAAACAAGTACATTCTTGCCTAAAAACCCTTAGAAACTACATTCCATGACACAAAAACAATGTTATTTATAAAATTATTGTGGATTTCGGCGTCCACTATGACACTCACTGTAAGAAATACCGCAGACGGAGTGATACAAATATCACACTCCCCTCAGCCATCAGATTTGATTAAACATTTAATATATTTAATATTTATATTACAAATATATATAGCATTAATATTACACACACACAATGTAGTTTGTAGTTTTTTTTTATTTAGTTATAAATCACACACCAAATCCTAAAACATCTACAAAACAATGATTTATTTTATTTATTATATATATTAATTATTTAAATTTAGAATAAATATTACACAATCAGATCACAACACAGTTTGTAATTTAGCCACAGAGCTCTGTGAATGTTCTTGTCGAATATCAATATAATCAGAAGCTGACTCCAGAAAAATAATAGATGACAGCAGCAAGGAAATTTCAACTGCTGTCTTGATGAAGTGGAGAAGAAGAGGAATGACAAGATAATGGTCCCCAGAGATGTGATTCCATCAAAGCCTCTGATTCATCTGTGTTGGATCACAGGTTCACAGAGGACAGTCATGCTCAGGCACATTTGAGACAAATACCCACTGAATCTTACTCTTACACATGTCTCTTCTTTTCTGCTCAGGTCACTCCTAAAACAATTTTTCTGATGCTTGTTTTTCTGTTTTTAGATGCTCTGACATAGGACTATGATAAGGGATTGAGAGGAAATGTAAATAGAAAATATTGTATAATGGCCATGATAAAAGGTCTGAGTAAGCTTTGTTTCCAGGCAGGTTTTTAGGAGACGAGACAACGCCCTAGGACATTTTTCCTCCTTATTCACTGAAAAAGAAGCCATTACGTAATAGTGCTCGCCTGTGCAGAAAGTGTGAGCCGACAGCCTGACTGATCCAGTTCGCGAGCGCGCATGACAGCAGACGGGCTGGGAGGAGGTGGAGGAGAGATGGAAGAGGGTGTGAGCGATGCAATATGCATTTCACTAAAAGGCTTTATCCTGTTCTGTGCTCACAATGAAGTTCACTACATACAGTATGCTGTGTATTGTTATACACTGCTGATTTTTAAATAACTTGATCTAATATTTAAAGGGCTCATGAATTGAGAAACCAAAATATTTTGACATAAAAAGTGTCATTGTACTATAAAACATCCAAAAATGTTCTCGTTAGTCTAAAAACAGCTTATTTTGAAGCCAATCTGCCAAAATGACGGGGGTGAAAACTTTTTGAATTTGAAGATTAGGGTAAATTTGACTTATTTTGTCTTCTGGGAAACATTTAAGTATCTTCTGTAGCTTCTGAAGGGCAGTACTAAATGGAAAAAAAAAAGATATTTAGGCAAAATAAGAAAAATGTACACATCTCCATTCTGTTCAAAAGTTTTCACCCCCTGGATCTTGCATGGTTTATCCTTCTGGAGCATCATTGAGCTTTTCAACCTTCTGTAATAATTGCATATGAGATATTGCATATGAGAAAATCACACAGTCGTTGTTGGAAAGGGTTAAAATACACAAAAATGCTGGAAAACCAAATGATTTGTGGGACCTGAAAGATTTTCCTTAAGAACAGCAGGCAGTTTAATTGTTCAGGACAAACAAGGGACTCATGAACAACTTTCACTAAAAAAACAAAAAACAAAAAAAAAAAACACACAATTGTGGATCATTCGGGTATTAAGAATCAAGGGTATGTAAACTTTTGAACAGGGTAATTTTTGTAAATTCAGCTATTATTTTCTCTTGTGGATTATATATAAACATCTTTTATGTGAAATATCTTATTCATCTCAGTACTAAATAAACAATAACGTCCATTTTGTATGATCCCTTTTATTTTGCTAAAATAATTAACATTTTGCAGATTCTGAATGGGGGACGTAAACTTTTGACCTCAACTGTATGGTTATAGTCCCATATACCAACCTCACTGGAAACATCTTCCTTATCTTAAGCTTTTCTAATCAGGGAACACTTTCCCTCTCCATCCTTCTCTTCCGCTCCCTATGAATGTTTTACAGCCCTGAGTCCAGAGAGGGAGCAGCAGTTCAGAAACTTCACATAAATGTCTAGCACTCATCATATGCAGACTCTCACACATTCTCCACAGCTCTCAGGCTCCATGTGAGTGTTAGATAAGCCAAGTATAGGCTGAGAAGGGGGCTCAGTGTATTACTGCTCTCTATCACTATAATATCCCCATATCATTTTAAGCCTGATAGCAGAATATAAAGTGGAGTAAGTGGAAGCATAAAGTGGAAGATTTAGAAAGACACCACTATAACGTGGTGTAAGATAGAGCTGGCCTATTCACATCTCTATCACTTTGTGTCCCTGTGATTCAGTGAAATACGATCTGGTTGGAAGATCCAGTGAAAGCTGAGCTGTAAAAATGTAAAGTATTTATATGTTGCACAACAGAGTTGAGGAATGCCATGTCATGAATCAGAAAAGCTTCATTCAGTGATAAAAAGACACACATACACCCTTCCAGTCCTTGGGGCATAACACAAGGATGGGATTACAGGGCAAGAGATCATTCCCGGTAACTGATCTGCAGTTTTTCCTGTTTCAGAGCAGGCCATGTGACCTATTGTGGAGTCAGACCGGAGCCGAGTCTGACCTGGAGCTAAAGGTCCACTATTTTCAATCCAGTCACTGTTTATTCCTTTTGTTGGTTTAGTTTTTGAGTGCTTCAACTGAAAAGTCAAAATTGAGGTTTTCTTTTCTTTACTTGAAAACATCTCTCAGTCTTAGTCAAGCATAATGAATAACATCGCTAACGTTTGCATGAAGTTTGTGGACGTTTTGAATGTATAGAAAACATTAAGAAATAACTTTTTCATGATGTAATGTATATATATATATATATATATATATATATATATATATATATATATATATATTAGTGGTGGGCATAGATTAATTTTTTTAATCTAGATTAAAATGGCTAATTTAAATTCTTCTGAAGGCATTCAGAATATGTGTGCTACCCAAATAATGACTAAAAGTAAGTCTTTGAGAACGGGTTTCTCAAGCCAGGTGGCGCATTAGACCAGGCGCTCATCTCCTGTTTCCAAAATGCATTACAAACTGCTTGACAATTGCATTTAAAACACAATTAACTATACAAACTTGTGTAACCAAGTACTTCTGCGCAAAAGGCTGTACGACGTGCGCGTTCCAGTAAAATATACAGGCGCGCGGGTATGGATAGCCTATCTGCGTGCATAGTCTTCCAATAAACTGCGTTGCTTTTAGAAGCGTCAATTCAGTTGTTGCATATAGTATAATGTCTTTATTTCGGGATTATCAAAGTAAATTATAACTCAAACTTGAGATTTTACTGGGGCACAGCAGATTTACACTGGGGCACGTGCCCCAGTAAAAAGGGTCTAGCAACGCACGCACCTGCCCTGAAGCGGCTTCATAACTGCATCCATGTCTGCGCGTCTCATTTGATGTGGTAATTTCACAGCAGTTGAAGACTCGTTCTCGCCCCCTACATTGCAATTCAACTAGATATACGTCATCCGCGCTAAAATATCAAGGTGAAAGTCATCATATCTTGCGTAGTTTAGACCCAGCTCCCAACCCAATTTTGAGAATAGATTAACGGCGATATTTTTTTTATCGCGCGATACGAGTCTCACGTTAACGCAGCACGTTAACGCCGATAACGGCCCACCACTAATATATATATATATATATATATATATATATATATATATATATATATATATATATTAGCTATGGATCAATGGCATGAACACAAAGTGGTACTTTTTTTGCAGCCATTTGGCAGACTTTGTTTGTTCGATTCACTCATTGTATGTATTAAATGTGACATAATGTTTGCTTTTGATGTTCTCATCATCAGTGGAACCATTTATAATGCATGATCTTCTAACATATTGATTAAATTAATGGACAGGGCTGTCGGTGCAGCTTTGTTTACACTAGCGCGATTCAGTTTCAAAACGGTGTTTTAAAATTAAAACGATCCTCGTCTTTCACTGCGTTTCAGAAACGATCTTTGTCTACACTACACAAATAAAAAAGGAAGTTACATGACCATTCAGGCTGCATACGCCATCAAGGATGTTTTAATTTATGTTTTATTCCCTGGGGTGTAAAAATACTGTAATTAATTTTTTATTTTTTTTTATTTTTAACGGTTACTTTTCCTAAATGAGACTCCAAAATGTTATTGTTTACATGGTCATCAAGGATATACTGAGCGAATGTGGGCAACCACGCCATCATTTTCAAAAGTCTCAGTTTGGGTCCATTTACACTGAAATGCAACCCCGAAGTTTTCAAACTAAAACACGGTATGCAGTGTTTTCGAAAGTCTCGAAAGGGTAAAAAAACTCCAGAGTAGCATAAACGACAAGCGTAACCGTAGCAAAAGTTATGCGCACTAGTGTAAACGTAGTCTAATAGAGTGTTTTCACGACGCGTCATCAATTGGCCATATTGGTGGCACTGAATGTAAACAATGCCACTGAACTGAACGAAACTCACATATTTTGCTGATTATTGCTGTGGAAAACAGTCAATCACTGTCATGTTTTGGGCTGTACTAATCGGTCGGACCAGGAAAAACATTTGAAATACTATAGACTGCCAAAAGTTATAAAAAAAAATAAAGGAGAAGACTGCAAAAAACTGCCACAAAAGGCGTTTGTGGTTGGCCAAACTGAACCCGGATTTCCAGGGCAAGAATCTTGACAACATTCATGTTTGTTCTTATCATTTCCAGTCCTGTAGGTAAAATATTAGGCTAATATTTTAATTAATACTGCTTGTACAAATCTTTACCACCTTATTAACTTTAGTTTGTCAAAATATTGAGCCCTTTTCCGCTTACTAAGTCTTTCTCTATATGATTTAGCAGCCTCCACATGTTTTGTCCGTGATTTAGACATAAATTAGCAGAACTACGTATTTAGTAGTACATTAACCGTGCAATGCTGGCCGCACATCCGGATAACTGACCAAATCGTGATGTAAGTGCAAACCCTCTATAGATGCATATGGGTCTATTAACATAAAAATGAACTTCATCATTTACATTAATGTGTAAATGTGTGCATATATTAACAGACACTTTCTTATCAAAGCAAATAATTTATAGTTTGTAGTCTCTATTAAAATACATACAAATTGATGCCAGCATGAAAGTGTAAATAGACTAAATAAGACAATTTTTCTCTTTAAAAGTCTAAATCCAGCCACGCCCGCTGAGTGCACAAGAATCGGGAGGGGGGCCGTAACCATCGTGACGATGACGTCCTCTCACTTTCTCTAATTGGCGTAAACCCCATGGTCTCAGCTGGTCCTCCTCTAACCCCACCTTTATTTCAATATCCTATCGATTATTGGTCAACTTAGCTTGACTGACGTTCGAAAGCATGGCACATCTGAGACCCGATTGGACTTGTGTTCTAAAGGCCACGCCCACCTTTCAGGTTCGGTTGAGGTGAAGGCGAATCCTTTCTCCCTCCAACCCAAAGCGGATATAGCGTTTGCGGAGTAGCTGATTGGTACCGTTCTTCAAGGTGGGAAATTTTTTCTTAACACTTCTTCCCCGTTATGTATGATTCCTTACTTCAGTTACATCATGAATATGATCAAATTTGATCTTAACGTTTGCTGCCAGGCGTTATTTCGTAAAACGCAAAGCCCTGTCAGACAGGAGTGCAGTCGTTAGCTGTCACAAGCTAACCAAATGAATCAGGTGAACTACGCTTTATGCAAAACCAATGCAATAATTTGCTATTTGTTTACCTTAAACATGTTTTAAAACTGTATGAATCGCGAACAGTTTTGCTGAAAGTGGCAGGCAACTGTGGCGCTAGTCGTGGTCCGTTAGTAGCAGGTTAGCCATTGGCTGGTTTATAGACAGTATTAGATTAGACAAGCGTGAGTAACTCAGGCAGAAGAAATGTAAAGGTTTATATATGATATTAAAATCTCTATGGTATGCATTTTGTTATTTAAATAAGGTTAATAGGACAGTAGCGATTAACGTATAAAAATGTATGCCTCTAAACCGCTTCACGTGATTTAAATGCACATGTTAATATATTGCGTAACATAACACTTGTTCTTCAACAAGCTAAAAGCAGGGAAAATATGCTTAAATATCATAAACTTGAACATGTTACGAATAAAAGCTGTCATAATTCTCGCGTACTTGCTTCAGTCATATCTGAGGTTTTCCTTTCTCCTCAGGTGCTCCTGGATCGCTCCACTCTCACTGTTTCGGCCAGACTGCTTGTTCTCTTCCCCCCTTTACACACTGTTTTCTCTCCCTCCCCTATTTGTCGGACTCGCTATTTCCCGGAGTTTAAACGGCCGCGTTGTGCGATTAAATCATGGATAAGACGGAGCTGATTCAGAAAGCCAAGCTGGCGGAGCAGGCGGAGCGCTATGATGATATGGCCGCATGTATGAAGCAGGTGACGGAGCAGGGAGCCGAGCTCACCAACGAGGAGAGGAACCTGCTCTCCGTCGCCTACAAGAACGTCGTCGGGGCCCGGAGGTCGGCCTGGAGGGTTATCTCGAGTATTGAACAGAAAACCGAGGGCAACGATAAGAAGCTTCAGATGGTGAAGGAGTACAGGGAGAAGGTGGAGTCGGAATTACGCGATATTTG
>NC_133373.1:26690603-26779174 GCF_049309525.1 Garra rufa
TACTGTTTTTTTAATTTAAT
The DNA here is from genome assembly GCF_049309525.1 of Garra rufa. Classification (NCBI taxonomy): domain Eukaryota; kingdom Metazoa; phylum Chordata; class Actinopteri; order Cypriniformes; family Cyprinidae; genus Garra; species Garra rufa. Next base: position 26,690,624 of record NC_133373.1, read on the forward strand.
ATTTTGAATTAGTTTTTAATTTAGTTAATAATTTAATATTATTTTCCCTTTTTAAAAAATATTTAAAATATTATTTGTTTATATCATTGGTGTTTTTTGTATTATTCATATACTCTTATAGTGTTTTTATGTAATATTTTAAATTAGTATTTTTTTCATATTTTATATTTTCAGTTTTCATTTTAAGCTTCATTTTTGTTTTAATATACTTTTGTAGTTTCTTTTTTTACAATTTGTTTTCTCTGTAGCTTAATTTTTTATTTCGGTTATAATTTTAGTACTTTGTTTAAAAATATTTTTATGTTTATAACATTTGTGTTTTTTGTATTTTTTCATATACTCTTATAGTGTTTTTTTATTCATTTGTTTTTTTAATTGTATATTTTCAGTTTTCCTTTTAAATTTTATTTTGTTTCTATGTGCTTTTTTAGTTTTTTATTATTTCTATATAGCTTAATTTTTTATTTAAGTTATAATTGAAAACATTATAAAAATATAAAAAATATTTTTTATGTTTATAACATATCTGTTTTTCATCTTAAAAGAATATATTATTTATTTATTTATTTTGGGTTGCTTTTATTTCAGCTTTAAAATAACACTACTAGCCCATTTACACCAAAGACGAGAACTGTGATGATAATCGCTCTAATTTTTTTGACACTAGGGAAGTCCACACCACAACTAATGATACACAGAGGAACAATATTGCTGAAATCACTTTCAGATTTTACAGCTGATGAGCAATAAAAAAACATTGCGAACCAATCAGAATCCACCAGCCTTTAATGTGTCCAAGCATTTAAAGCAGCAGAAAACGTGTTAAAGTCAGCACTTTTATTAAACAGTGTTATCATCCGTTGTTGTGGATGCTAAAAAAAAAAAAATCTATACTGTTTTTGTTCTGTTCATTTTCAGTAGATGATTTAGTCTACAGTGCCGATAGCTATATTCAGTGTACTTCTAGTTAGGCCATCTATAATATATTCTGCTTCTATTCTAAAAGTCCTGGCTGACCTCAGTGCCATAGTACATATGGAGGATTATATATGCATATACATATTTAGCCTTTAAGGTTTAGCGATGACGAGGAACTGGTTGTGAGCACCAGCATGGATCTGTCACCATTAGCAGTGTCATCAGTGGTGGTACATGACAGACATTGAACCCAGTGGTTATGCTCCCCACCACTTCATTGTATCAGGAATAATTGTATTCATCACAGAATGAGTGCTGTAAAGAGCCATGTCACTTAGAGGGGAAAAGGGCCACATACAGTGTTCTGGTGTATAGCCTGGCACCAAATCACTGTGCTCTTGTTGTAAGAGGCTCTCGTGGAACTATTAGAGGATTGATTCCTCCGAGCAGTGGTGCAGCGAGCAACAACCAAGCCTTCAGCTTCTCACAATCAATATGTATTGCAGGCAGAAGCACAGCACCTTTCTCTCTCTCTCTCTCCTCCCACAGGCAGTGACAGAGAGGTTCTGTGTCATCACTATTGGATTCCCACTGTCACTCCCCTGGTAGCCCAGTCATCTGTTTGACACGCTTATCAAACTTGTTGAAATTCTGCTGCGGCAAAGACAAGACTATTCAAGTCAAGTGTTTGTAAAAGATGCAGTAAATAAGAGCGTTAAAGGAGTAGTTCACTTTTAGAACAAAAATGTACAGATAATGTACTCACCCTGTTGTCATTCAAGATGTTCATGTCTTTCTTTCTTCAGTCGTAAGGAAATTATGTGTTTTGAGTAAAACATTTCAGGATTTCGCTCCATATAATGGACTTCATTGGTGCACCCAAGTTTGAACTTCCAAAATGCAGCTTCTAAACGATCGCAAATAACCGATCGTATCACTAGATTAGACCCTTCTTTCTCGGCTTTAGAGCCCTTTGAAGCTGCATTTAAACTGCATTTTTTGAAGTTTAAACTCCATAGAAGGCCATTATGTGAAGAGAAATCCTGAAATGTTTTCCCCAATTGCTTTACGACTGAAGAAAGAAAGACATGAACATCTTGGATGACAAGAGGGTGAGTACCTTATTTGTAAATTTTTGTTCTGAAAGTGAACTACTCCTTCAAGACTATGGCTGGGTTGTGACACAAATCTCACGATTCAAGTCTGATTCACAAGTTTGCGATTTAAATTCAAATTCTGATTTGATTCGATTCAATATTAATTATTTAGGATATATATCAGGAACAATTATGCCATATTTTCTTATCAAAAAACAAAATCAACTAATGCTGTAAAATATACATGAGAGTCAGTTGGTACGACATTACTATAGGCCTAATAGTGAAGGTTAAATATAACTGATTTGTATACAAATGCTTAAAATATGCTCAGTGAAGTTGAATGGTGGCTGTCTTAAAAATTTGACAGATTTATGTAAACATAAATTAAACATTGAAAAATGGTCAAAATTACAATTAATGTTACTTTGTGCATGTTTAGCTAAATGCTCCACTCTAGAGTTAATTTTTCTAGCTGAATAACGAGTTTATGGTCACCGAATATGTTTTTTCTGAGGTAAATGTGATATGTGACATAGCGCTTTTTTGTGCGGTTGAAACACTGATTGAGCGATTACATGAGACAGGATACGGAGTTCAGTAAGTTGCACTATTTCTTTTCAGATACCTTCGGTTGTTCATTCATGTTTATTTTATGCTGAAACTAGTATTAAAACTGGTATTCTCTTAAACTGAGGAACTATGTGATCTGTCACTCCACATTAGTGTCTAAATGGCATTTATTGTTTGAACACTGTAATAAAATGGGCAGAATTTGAAATTTGAGACTTTGTCATATCAAAAGTAACAAAGCACAAAGCTTTTTATTTGATGAGAGGTGCCCTACAGTGTTCCATTCATTAACTGAAAGCTACACTAATCAATTCTTGGGATTTAAGAATTAATATTGTTTCATAAAGATGAGAATCAATTCAATTCGACAAATCAATGTTTTTACCCAGCCCTAAGTAAGGCAGAGATTGCAAAAACTTAAAATTGATGGACTGACCTTATATTTTTAAGGGATGGAACACCCTAAAATGAAAATTGTTATTATTTATTCATCCTGAAGTATGAAGGCGTTTTATTGCCACGTTACATTTTTTTTTTATAAAATCTAAAATTTTAAGATTAATGACGAAATGTTTCGAGAATAAAATCTAAATGTTTTGAAAATAACGAGAAATAAATTGTAGCAATTAAAGTTATAATATTTTGAGAGTATAGCCTGCGTATATGCAAATGGCCCGAATTGGGAGCACCGGCAGAAGTTGTCAGGCCACAGGAATTTATTTAAATAAATGTGGAATTATTAGCAGAAATCATATCATGTGTTATACTCGCAGAGACAGTATGCTTGGAAATAATATTTCATGTCTTCGAATGCATTCATTAGGCCTTTTTGTAGTGCGCCAGCCACCCAATAATAGCAATAAGCTTTGTGCTTTTGGTACTTTTAATATAAAACAAAGTCTGAGCGTTTAAAAACAGTCAGTTCTATAGCAAAATACAAACGATGTGTTATGCAGTAATGTGTTTTTCACATTCTTTAATGTGCTGGCACAGATCGCTGTATTCATGTGAATCAGTTGTCTTTTCAATTACAATGAGACTTCATTTCATTAAAATATACCCTTTTCTTTGTGAAAATTCCACCACCTTCAGCTAAAACATCTGTGGTGTCCAGTCTTTACTTCCTCACATGTAGGGTTGTCACGATACCAGCTGAAGTATCACGATACCAAGTAGTATCACGATACGTTCAAACGATTCTTTCAAAGCAGCTGAATCCTTCTGGAGTGAATCAAATGACTCGTTTTTACGAATGACTTAGTAAATCAGTGATTCGCCCAAACCAACTCGGATTCGGATTTGAACACAGAAACGAAACAAACACAGCACTTAACTCTTGATCGTGTCAAATTGCTGAACTATCAGGAGCATTTTTGCTAGCATATATTGAAATTTCCAAGTTAGCAGCCGGTATATTAAAACGTATTCATTTATAATTTGAATATATAAATGATGATTGATAAGAACAAAGTGCAAAGCCGCTATGTTCATGAATGGAATTGCATTCGTGATCGCAAAGATGCTTCCAGAAACAATTATTACACCTGTTCTAAAAGTGGGCAAATGAATAGAAATACGAAAATACTTTCTTGTAAAATATTTTGATGTAAATAATTGATTCTTGAGCTGCTATTTTAAATAACATCAGACGGTCTGAATCAGACCCTCTCTTCTGATAAACTGCAGCGTGAACAAAGACGTGCGCGTGCAGCTTCTCATTTCAAACTGAACTGAAGCGTCGTGAAACACTGAATACCACATAAAGCGTATACACAGACTGTACTACATAACGCACAGCAAAAGACCTTTTGGTAATCAACTTGTAATGTTTCTGCTGGCGTGCATGTTCAAGTGAACGTTTTAAACAGTGTTCCGGCCGTGCATACAACATATTTTACGGTGCTACCGTATGTACGGTACTACCGTTTCAAAAATGCAATAGCACCGCGGGTATTTTTAAGCTTTATTATCGCGATACTACCGTAGTACCGGTATACCGTGCAACCCTACTCGCATGTATTTAATTTAAAACATTCCAACTCCAACTCATTAACATAAGTTATATTGTTGTCTTTTCTAAAGGTTTATAATTGACTATTCACAAGCTGTTTTATTCACGGTACAATGAAGTAAATGATTAGAAATAATATTTAACGTCTTCCATTCATTATTTGTAGCGTGCCAGCCATCCAGTAAGCTCAATAATTTTGTGCTTTGTTTCTTTTAATATAACAAAGCTCAGCTTTTAAATTCTGTCAGTTTTATCACAAAATACAAATTATAAATGTGTTTTTCCTCTTTAATTCAAGTTTATAGCTTGATATAAACATTAAGGAACAACAGAAGGAATTTATAAAAACAGTATAGCCTAATTTAATAAAAAAAAATGTCTCATTGTAATCGGAAAGATGATTGATTCACATGACGCTTAAACTGAGTCGAATACAGCGATCTGTCACTCCACATTAAAGACTTCTATTAAATTAATAATTAGTTAATTAATTAATTAATTCTCATAATTTTGACTTTCTCTAAACATTTAGACTTTATTCTCAAAACTTTATTCTTGACATTTTGACTTCTTTGAATTCTCAGAATGTTGAATTTATTGTCGAAATATTTCAATATGGTAATCTCCGATTTTTTTAAAATATATATTTTTTTAACGTGGCACTAAAACGCTGTCGTACAATTGTCACTCTAAAACGGCATGATTCTTTTCTTCGTTGGAACACAGGAAGATATTCTGATAATGTCTTAATGCAAAATATCTCCTTAATATTCAGCCAGTCACACAGGTTTGAAACAACATGAGGGTGAAAAACGTATGTCAAAATATCTATTTTAGGGTGACCAAACTTTAAAATGCTTTGTCATTTTGTTAGATAAAAGATTTCTGGTCTGTTGCGGGTTATTATCATAAACTAATGTTCTAAACTAAAAACAGTATTTGTTACTTGAAATCAGCTTTAACTGAAATAAAATATATAAATAACTAAAACTACATCTGAAATGGTTGCATTTCCCTACTTTACAAATATAGAAATAAGAGATACATAAGGATTTTGAAATGAGAGATATTTCAAAAGTGAAATGCAATGGAATAAATCATGGGTTATTGTTGATTATATCAGGTGACCACATCACAAGAGCTCAGTGTATGTTGTCTTTCATATTGCGAGGGCAGAACAATAAAAAAAGCTTGCAACAGAGCATTTGGTGAGTCTAAAAGATAAGAAGTTCTTGTTCATTAGAAAACTGAGCGTTACATTAATTTGCTGACAGATGAAAGTATGGCATCTTGGAAAATGTCTTCTGTGACTTTTTGACTTATTTTTGACATAAAGGTCAGCAGCTTTCTCTGTCATGAAGGGTTTTGCTGATCATTTGAGCTCTCTGGTGGACCTCCAGCTCACATTACCTGCATCTTTCTCTCACGGTTAATAAAGGAGCTTTTATGGTTGTCACATGTTGCAGATAGAAAATATTTGTGGTTGGAAACAAGTGACCTCAGCTACTAATACTAGCTGCTAAGACAGTTTCCGTGGCAATGCGTCACCTCGCAGTTGACGGTTGTAGTGTGCTCTGTTTTTTTAATAGTGCAGTTTGTTTCAGGATTGTGTCAAGCTAATCCGTCTGCTAGAGGGGTATCCTTAACATGAGGGGCCCATCCTGGAACGGCGAGTGATTGTGTGCACGCATATAGTAGGGTACATATAATGTTGCACAAGGTGGCAGGAAACGTACGTGCTCATCATCATGCCAGCCCCTGTTTTCTCTGCATCTCTTTATGCTGAAGAAAAGGGGGGAGGGAGGGCTTTAAAAGAGCTGGTTTCCTGTCAGACAAAGAAAGGAGAGTGCGTGAAGACAGGAAGGTCACAGGCTGATGACACACAAGGAGGATATCCATTGGAGTGTAGTTTAAAGGGTATGACTCTATGAAACCTCTTATTGTCTGAAAAGTGACTACCAAGAGGTAAAGGTTTGATTGTTAGCATGGGCTGCTTTGCCACTGATGGTAGATTATGTAACTACATAGGGCTGGGCGATTAATCGAAAAGTAATCGAAATCGACATTCAGAACCTATAATCGATCAAATTTTTCCAGGTCAATTATTTCAATTACTTTCCCTTTAAAAACATTACTGCGTGTGGAGTCAGGTGACCCCGCTCCGTTACGTTAGGTTATTTCTCCGACATGTCGATGGAGAGCTTAAGCAGTATTTATACAGTAAAAAGTATTTACAGGATATACAAGAGTAATTTTATTTAGAAGAGATACTGCTTATTTTCTACTTTTAATATTTATTATTATTTTATAAATAATTTATTTTGTTTCCAAAAGTGCAAGTTATTTATTTTCACTAATTTAAGAAAAATGTGACTTTTCATTTTAAGCAATGTGTGCTTTAATTTCAGTTGTTCAACACTGATGTTCAATAAATAATCATAGATAGTAGATAGTGTGTGTGCACCCTTCATTCAAAAATCTCTCACTTGTAATATGTGAGCATATTTACTGTACAAAACTTGTCAGTGAACTATGAGGGCAAAAAAATAAATATTATTTAAATATAATTAAATATAATTTTATTAATGAATAAAATAATCGTTCATTAATCGTAATCGGGTTAAAATGTTCAATTAATAGAGATTTTGATTTTAGGCCAAATCGCCCAGCCCTATAACTACACCATGTGACTGCAAATGAGTGACTGCCATTCAAAACTACCTATCTGTAGGGCTGTCATAATTGCTTGATTGCATTTTACCTGTGTCGAGTAACTGGCAAAATACAGAAGTGGCGCTTTCCACCGACAAAAACCATGAAACGCATTATTAGACAGTTTTTTTCAAGGCTGCATGATATATTAAACCTATTTAAAATCATAAAGCATAATGTTATTGTGAATTCACAAATGGTCTGATTAAATTAAATATATTAATATATGAGCTAAATTATTTGCACATATGTAGGTTATGTGCGTGCGTCTCAGAGCAGCACAGTTTATGGTAAATGCTGCTCCGCACAAACTGTTATTATTTACATGTGTGGAGTGTCTCAGACTCCATCTCTGCATATTATAATGTTCATCTGAGAATGCAACATCTGCAATTTCACTAGATTCAGAAGGTAAATCTTTTTGGCGCCCTCTGCAGTCATTTGTTATAATGCGCAATCTACATTAGCTTCATGTATTTTACCAGTTTTGTTCAATCAAACCCATGTAAATACTTTGGTACTTAATTTGCATAAATTATTATTGCCTCATTGCTATACATATTTTATTCATTTTTAAGGCTATTTTTTGCTTAGGTCTATTTTTGTTACAAAAAATTATAATTATCCGATTAATCGACAGAATAATCGACAGATTACTCGATGACCAAAATAATCGTTAGTGACAGCCCTATGTGTATCAGTGTTGTTAGTGCAAACTATTAAAAATAATAATTATTACCAAAATAAATCTAAAATATAAATATTAGATGGTAATGCATTTTTTTAAATTAAATTTTAAATGTCTTGGCAACTGATAGTAATAAATGTATTACCATTATTTACAAATTATTAAAACTACTGAATTTAAAATATTCAGAAATATAGAATACAAATAATGCTAAAATAATACTAAAATAAAATGTTTTGAAAAAGACTGGGGCCGTTTTATATTTTGTGTTTTAATGTGAATTGTGTGTCGTAGTTGCTAAAAAAAAAAAAGTTTGCTGGTTCAAGCCCTACAAATAACAAGCACATGACCTTTCACCATTTTGCCCTTGAAAGCACTTAACCTCAGGAAATCACTACCTGCTTGTTTGTTTGCTGTTATTCAACTTTGTACAGTCATACGCAGATTAAATGCTAGTTTTACCATTACTTCCACAGATTGATACACCAAAACCTCTTAGACTATACTTTGCAGGGGACACAATCTCTTTTCTTTCTTTAGCTGGACTAAAGTTTATTCTACATCATCATAAATTTTCTGCTGTCATTATCAAATCCTGTTCCACTTCCTTTTCATGAGGTGGTACTAGCTGGGCCACTGGATGGTACACAGGAAAGTGATCCTTGGCTTCATAGACATTAGAGCTGTGCTGATTATCTGTGAAACTGATTAATGTGTAGAGTTGGGTTAAATGTCATGCTTGCTTTTCTGGCATTTAGCATTTAAACTTTAGATGCTGTTAACAGCAGGCAGTGAACACTGATATTTAAACAACTTTCATTAGGAGATAGAAAATGACAGTGCATTACTTTCTTGTTTTATCCTCCCTAATGTTACATAAATCTTTTTTTGGGTCCCTGTGAGACTTTCCCTTTGATGCCTAACTGCTGGAATGAACTGATGGGATCATGTCACGATATCTGAATGTGTCTGCATAAAACATATACTACTGTTCAAAAGTTCAGCAAGAATTATTGACTGATTGGGAAGACCAAACCGTAAGTCATAGAGAATTGAAACTTGGAGGAATAGTAGTGCTTACACCGTCTACAGCGTCACCAAGGTGCATGGGGGCGCTACAACGATCAAAAGTATGAAATTGCTCATAACTCTTAAACCATTCTGAGCAGACTCAAGTGTCTTATGTCGTCAGAATTCTTTGTTCACGCCGGACAAAATGCATTCCTCAGATTTGTCCGTCACCCTACCGAAATTTTAGAGTATTTAATTTTTTGAAAAACCTACTTTTGCGAAGTAGTCCAATTGGAACTAAAACAAGTGCAGGAAGATTCTCTAGGGAGTAAATCTCAATGATTATCAAAAAAAGTTGAATTTTCGTTGCAAAGGGACACCCAAAACATTCGAAAGGGGCAGGGCTGTCTTTACCAAAATGACTATAGCTTTTGAACTGAGTGAGATATCTTCCCCAAACTCACAATGCATATGTAAGACCTGAATCTGAGGTCACGTTAAAAAAGTTGCAGAGCTTGGCCACTTGGTCGCGCTTTAAGAGGGGAAAAAAAACTGAAAACGGCCATAACTACGCAACTGTTTGTCCTAGCGATGTGAAAATTGGTACGCACACTCTTGGTCCAAAGTGCAACAAGCGTCTATAAGGAAATTAGCATATTTTAAAAAACATGGCCGCCATAGGCTGATGAACTTTGAGCACCTATTAGCCAAGGTTAACTAACCAAGGTTGATCGAACGAAAATGACTGTTTGACTCAGCCCTAAAGGTCTGTGGGAAATTTGAAAGAAATCGGCCACTGGGGGGCGATATCCCATTTTTCAAGGGTGTAAACAATTGTATATTGTGCTGTTTTTCACACATACGCATTGTATTCTTATCATACAATAGACCTCCTCATTCTGAACTACTTTGCCTCTAGAACCACTGCTGTCAATCAAACCATTTCTTAAATGATTGTGAAAATGTAAAACCTACTTTTGTGAAATAGTCCTATGATTTTTGCTCAATCTGGAAAAAAAACCCTTTGCAGTGCAATTCTCTGGACTCTCTAGGGGCCTGTCCAAACTCAAATGTCTATAAAGCCTAAACGAAAACTATGAATTTCACGAAACTTGGTGAGCACATGTAACAGGCAATTCTAAACAAGCATGCAAAGTTTTAGGGAGATCGGGCCACAGCTGGCGCTATAACAGTCATAAATGTAAAAAAAATAAAAAAATATTTCTATGGTAAATGACCTGGATTAGCCAAATGTTGTTGTTTTTTTATAAATTTATATATGAACTTTATATTCATCAAAGAATCCTGGAAAAATGTATCACTGTTTTTACAAAACCTTTATGCAGATGTTCATGTCTTTCTTTCTTCAGTCGTAAATAAATTGAGTTTTTTGAGGAAAATATTTTAAACAATCCCAAATGCAGTTGTAAATCATTCCAGCCGAGGAAGAAGAGTCTTATCTAGCGAAACAATCGTTTTTTTTAACCTCAAACACTCGTCTTGCCTTGCTCTGCCTGAACTCTGTTTTTTCCGGTTCAAGACAGTTAGGGTATGTTGAAAAACTCCCATATCATTTTCTCCTCCAACTTCGAAATTGGTCTACATCGCTGTTTTACCTTTTTTGTAAAGGGTGTTTGATCTTCTTTTCATGTTCACTTTGCAAACACTTAAGTTTTGAAGTTGATGGAGAAAATAAGATGCAAGTTTTTTCGACATACCCTAACTGTCTTAAACTGGAAAAAACAGAGTTCAGGCAGAGCAAGACAAGACGAGCATTTGAGGTTAAAAAGTATATAAATTGTAATTAAAAAAAATGATTGTTTCGCTAGGTAAGACCCTTCTTCCTTGTCTGGGACCGTTTACAACCGCATTTAGGTTTATTTGAAGCCACAATAAACTACATTTTGAAAGTTCAAACTCAGGGTATGGAGAGAAATCCTGAAATGTTTTCCTTAAAAAAAAAAAAAAAAAAAAAAATTCTTTACGACTAAAGAAAGACAGGCATGAACATCTTGAATGACAAGGGGGTGAGTACATTATCTGTAAATTTTTGTTCTGGAAGTGAACTTCTCCTTTAAGAGACACTCTAATACTATGTCTCTAGGTTCAGAATACAGTAGCTGTCTGGTTTACGCAAGACTGTCTGCATGTGGTTTGTTTTTTTCTGTTCCATAACACCCAAGGTCACCTTTATTCCATCAGTGTTTAGTTACCACATGTTTACATGCTTTATGCTTGGTAAAAACCTGGAAGAAATCTAAAACGTGTTACGGTTTCTTCAGTATACATAATGTTTCATTTTTATTGGCTCAGTGTTGACAGTTGCTTTTATGTTCTGACACGTCCATGTCTGTTGTCATGAGGGGTGTGTGTTGCAGTGCTCAGACGTGCTGTTAAATCGGGCATTAGGAGGCACATGTGATGTGGCTGCTGCTCTGACTGCAATCGCAGGGTCATGTGGGGCCATGCCTGCCCTCTTTAGATTAAATGCATTGATGTCATTTTTCATGTGACGGTTAGGTTTTCTTCTCTTTTTAGTTTCCTCTTTTATTTTTGCTCTTTTCCTTTCTTTTGTTTTTTTCTTTCACAGTATGCAGTTGGTACAACAGATCTAAAATGAAAATGACAGGCTGAGCGTTGAAAGGGCTGGGCTGTCACACAGGAAGTTTGCACCGTTCTGTGCTTTTCAGTTGTTTATTTGTGTTTGCATGGTTTGTCTAACAGCCCTGCTGAACCACCAACGCCCAGAATGTGGTAAACTGGGGAAGATGCTGAATATCAGTCAGTGTAGTAGCTTTAAACTGCAGTGGAAGATAATTTGGGTTCTTAGTATAAAGTACAAAAAACTGTGCGTACTTTTTCAGTTAATATTTAATGTTTATAATCCCTTAATACTGCAGCCGCTTCCACCTTAATTAATTGCTTCTGTTGTAACAGTTTAATGGTAGACAAAGAAGCTCTCTCTTATCTGTCTATCCTTACGCTTCCTCTCTCCCCACCCTTAGGGACTGCTAGGCAAATATTTGATCAAGAACTCGACAAATGCTGAGAGCAAAGTCTTCTATTTAAAGATGAAGGGTGACTACTTCAGATATCTTGCAGAGGTTGCCTCAGGAGATGACAGGAAGGGTAAGTGTCTTACTGGATCTCTGCTATAAATAAAAGAAATGTATATCAATGTTGTTTTTCTCATATTTAAGCACAAATGTTTTCATCTCAGATGTGAATTACATAAATTTGGTATTTAGACCTCGACAGTGCTGCATCTTGTGCTTTGCTCTGGGCCAAATTGGATTTGGATTTCAAGTTCAGGATGAATGAGTCTGGGTTCTGTGCCGAGTATTTAGCTGCCTTGGGGCATCTTCTGCACCCTTCTTGAGTCAGCTGCTTGTCCTTCTGGGAGACAGTCTTCTGGGGCCTTTATTTCCCTTCTGGCAGGCTACAGAACAGGGGCAGTCATGGAGAACCAGTTCTGTTCAATATGCCTATACATTGCTAAGCATCTAAAGCTGGAGGATATTTCACCATCTTGACCTTTAGTCAAAGACCTTAAGGGTTTATGATTTCTGTTTTAAAATGAGTGCCTGTTTCAGATGTTTTGAGATTTCACCAAGACATTTTCTATAAGTGATAATGCTTATACCATTATACATTTTTTATATTAGATATATTTTTAGAAAAGTCTGTACTGCTCACCAAGCTTGCATTTATTTGATCTAAAGTACAGCAAAAGTAGTACAATTCTGAAATATTTTTACTATTTAAAATAACTTTTCAATTTGAATATATTTGAAAATGTAATTTATTCCTGTGTTAGAAGCTTAATTTTATTACTCAGTCATTACTCCAGTTTTCAGTGTCACATGATCCTTCAGAAATCATTCTAATATGCTGATTTGCTGTTCAAGAAACATTTATTATTATGCTGAAAACATCTGAATAGATTTTAGAGTTCAGAAGAACAGCATTTATCTGAAACGGAAATCTTTTGTAACATTATAAATGTCTTTATTATGAATTTTGATCAATTTAAAGCATCCTTGCTAAATAAAAGTATTAATTTCTTTAATTTCATTCCCAAGACAAATAAGTGTATAATGTTACAAAAGCTTTTTATTTCAGATAAATGCTGATCTTTGGCTCTTTCTATTCATCAAAGAATCCCGAAGAAAATCTACTCAACTTTTTTAAATATTGATCATAATAATAATAATAATAATAATAATAATAAATGTTTCTTGAACAGCAAATCAGCATATTCGAATGATTTCTGAAGGATCACGTGACACTGAAGACTGGAGTAATGATGCTGAAAATTTAGCTTTCATCACAGGAATAAATTACATTTTAAAATATATTCAAATGGAAAACAGTTTTATTAAAATGGTAAAATATTATAAAATTTTACTCTTTTTGCTGTACCTTGAATCAGATAAATGCAGGCTTGGTGAACAGAAGACACTTATTTAAAATACATAAAAATTATACTGTTCAAAAACGTTTGACTAGTGGTGTATTTATATATATATACTCAACTGACATCATATTTTTTAGTTAGTTTTTGATACAACCAGATAATATGCAGATATATACAAACAGTATACAGTGCACAGCATAAATGAGTACACCCCCTCTAAAACTTAACAAATTGAGCAATTACTCTTCACTTAAAAGACATATTAGGATTCTTTGGAGATATAATGTTCCAACAGGCCTGCTTGATCAATTACCAAAGAAGAATGTCAAAATTATTTAGCAAATTAAGATTTTCCTGTCAAAGTGATAAAATGTTGTGTTGCAAAAATGAGTACACCCTCCTGAAAGTTACTAAATAAAACTAAAAAAAGAAAACAAAAGTGTAGGTTTAAAGCCATTTTTGATCAACCGGTAAGTATACTGAACCAAAACTTTAAAAGACAAGTAATTTCCTGACAATTAAAGGCGATTTATAGCCTACTAAATCATACACAGACTTAATTCTGTCAACAATGAAACCACTTGGGCGAGAACTGCCAGGTGACTTATTTCTTAGCAGAAAAGAGAACAGTGGTACAAGAGGAATACCAAATTATTGTTTTAAGTGTGAAAATATAGCAGAAGTAGCACTCACATTCAAAAACAATGGACTTGTGACAAGGCTCCTGAAATAACCAGGTCTTCACTTTAAGTTTTCATTTAATGATGAGTGAATTTTTGCTACAAAATGAGGCGGAGAAATACCATGTAAGAGTATCAGAGCCGGCAAAAGCTATGAAAAGAGTGACACTTTATCTCACAGAGTACGAAGCAGCCTGCAGAAGTGACATGCATGGTTATTGTCACCACTAGAATTACCTACTGTAGCCAAAGCACAGTAAACTCAACTCATTTAACCTCTTCCAAGGCCCATATTAACAAAATATAGACTTCTGGGAATCCATACTCTGGTGTCAAGGGACCAAGTCAATCATTTCGGATCCAAAAGCATCCAAAATGTTCTGGTGTTGCTACAGGAGGAGTACAGCGAGAAGTGCCTGGTATCTACAGTGACGTTCAGTGGTAGTAAAGCTCTTCTACAGGGATGTATGAGTGCTGAAGGTGTGAGGGAGCTGTGCTTTATCAATGCTGTCATGAATTCACACACTACTGTGTGATGGAATACAAAAAACTGAAACTGCAGATGCTACCCTCCCCTCATTCCCTGCATTATTGGGCATTTTTTTCAGCATGACAATGAGGATATTTATTCTCCCAAGGTGAAAATCCTTCAGTGGACATGTATTTCACTCAGTATTAACACTCTTGAGCAGCTGTGGGGGATTCTGTAGAGACGAGCTGAGCGTTCTCCCCATTAAAGACCAGGGCATTTAAGGAGGTCGTCCTCCAGGAGTTAAACAGGACAGATGTGAAACTTTGCCATGAACTTGTACACTCAGTGCCAAGAAGGGTCAGAGCAGTATACTTAATGTTCTGGATGACATATTAAGTACTAGAATATTATACATTTGCTGAATTACATATAGGGTGTACTCATTTGTACAATCCATTATTTAAACAAAATTGGCTAATTTACTTATATTACAGGAAATATTGGCATATATTTTGTTGTTTTTATTAAGTATATGTTTAATACATTTAAATATTGCCATCTTTCCATGAATTATATTAGTGATCATTAAGAAAATACATCTTTTATATATATTAAGAGGGGGTGTACTCATTTATGCTGTGCACTGTATATCAGCATAGGTAGTAGGACTTTTAAGTATTGTCTTGGACAAAGGGAACCTTGTTGGAGTCAGATAAGTATAGGGCTAGTTCACCCAAAAATGAAAATTCTGTCATTACTCACTCACCCTTATGCCATTCAACACCTGTAAGACCTTCATCTTCGGAACACAAATTAAGATATTTTTGATTAAATCCGAGAGCTTTCTGACCCTGCAAAGGCAGCAATGCAACTGACACGTTCAAGGCCCAGAAAGGTAGTAAGGACATTGCTAAAGTAGTCCATGTGACATCAGTGGTTCAACCGTAAAGTTATGAAGCTTCAAGAATACTTTTTGTGTGCAAAGAAAACAAAAATAACAACTTTGTTCAACAATTTCTTTTCTTCCATGTCAGTCTTCCCCACACGTTCATGAGAGGTCCACGACACACAACATAGTTGATCATCTGTATATTCTGTCGAAATCTTTAGACATGTTTACGAAAACTGTTTTATGTACAGATTAAACGGTTATCATCAATAACTGCTTGTAAACAAGACACAGCACATCCAGGTTTGATGTTAAAATGCCGGCTCCTGTGTCAGCAGCACCACATGCATGCGTTGTGTACTCTTGTGTCACATGAGCTATTTTATCGATGTCCTTACTACCTTTTTGGGCTTAAAACATGTCAGTAACGTTGCTGTCTATGCAGGGTCAAAAAGCTCTCGGATTTCATCAAAAATATGTCAATTTGTTTTCCAGAGATGAACGAAGGTCTTACAGGTTTGGATCAATGTGAGGGTGTGTAATTATTGACAGAATTTTCCTTTTTGGGTGAACTATCCCTTTAAGAACCTCTAAACTAAAGCCAACCAGTAAAATGATTGATATGTTTACATTCCTAGAGCTATGTTTAAACAAACCACTGACTCATTGCTACTAGTTATAATTTTACCAATCACTAATAATGCGTCATAACTTCTTTTTTGTGTGTGTGTCACTACAGAAACGATAACCAACTCTCAAGGCGCCTACCAGGATGCGTTCGACATCAGTAAGAAGGAGATGCAGCCCACACACCCCATCCGTCTGGGACTGGCTCTCAACTTCTCCGTCTTCTACTATGAGATCCTCAACTCTCCCGAGCAGGCTTGCGCTCTGGCCAAACAAGTAGGTCTTTAGATGACACCACTCTGTTGCTATTTATTTAATATGTCAGTTTAATTACTGTACACATTGCTGTCTTTGACATGGTATCACATGCCTTAAAGGGAAAGGTCAACCAAAAATAAAAAATGATGTAATTCCATACCCATAAGGCTTTGGTTTCATCTTTGAAATGCAAATCAACATATTTTTAAATAACTGTCCCTCCAGGTAGCCAAAACTCGTTTCTGGAGGGCCGGTGTCCTGCAGAGTTTAGCTCCAACTTGCCTCAACACACCTGCCTGGAAGTTACTAACATGCCTAGTAAGACCTTGATCAGCTGGTTCGGGTGTGTTTAATTAGGGTTGGAACGGAACTCTGGAGGATACTGGCCCTCCAGGACCAAGTTTGGAGACCCCTGTCCTAAAAGATGATAAAGGCGTCATAAAATGAATCCATATCAGTCACTTGGTTTAATCCAAGTCCTATGAATAGATTCAATCACTTGATATGTTGAACAGATTTTACGGCTTTTATTTACATCTAAACATCGATCGACACGGATATAGAGCACATAACATTCATCATATAAAGTGATTGTACCATTATGAGAAACAGAAAGCTCTCAGGTTTCATTAAAATACCTGAAATTATGTTTCAAAGATTAAATCTTATGGGTTTGGAATGGCATGAGGGTGAGTAAATGATGACAGAAACTTCGACCAATAATATGAGTTTGAGGAGGGACTACCTGTAAAAAGCTGTTCAGCAGGGATTTTCCAAGTTTTTCTCGAAACAATAGAAGATAAGGTTGGGGCTCATTGTTTTCATTCTTTTAGGTGCTGGTAATGGTGTGAAGTACTCACATCTTTAACTCAACTTTAATTAGACCTTTAGCTCAATAAAGGGAAATTCCTATGGAAATTTGACCCACTTGTCCTTCTGGATTTGTAGCTTTTCCTCAAGCTTTGAATTTCACCAGACACATGGTTCGCATACTAGGGGCTTGCCTTGTGTGGTTCTTCACATACTTTAACTTATTGTGGCCTTGTGCTTGCAGGCCTTTGATGAAGCCATTGCAGAGCTGGATACACTGAATGAAGACTCGTACAAAGACAGCACACTTATCATGCAGCTGCTTAGAGACAACCTCACAGTAAGTTACAAAGAAGGTCATCCTGACCTACAGAAAACTAAAAATAATCTTTGTGTTTATATTACAATCATTTGCACTACCAGTCAAAAGTTTTTGTTTTAATGTTTTTTTAAAGAAGTGTCTTCTGCTCACCAAGCCTGTTTATTTAATTCAAAGTACAGCAAAAACGGTAAAATTATGAAATATTTTACTATTTTAATTAACTGTTTTTTTTTTATTTGAATATATATTTTGAAATGTAATTTATTCCTGTAATTTCAAAGCTGAATTTGTAACATCATTACTCCAGTCACATGATCCTTCAGAAATCATTCTAATATTCTGATTTGCTGCTCCAAAAACATTTATTATTATTAAGTATGTTTAAAACAGCTGAGTAGATTTTTTTTCAGGGTTCTTTGTTGAATAGAAAATTCAGAAGAACAGCATTTATCTAAAATAAAAATCTTTTGTAAAATTATAAATATCATCACTTTTGATCAATTTAAAGTATCCTTGCTAAATAAAAGCAATCATTTCTTATCGTGTATAATGTTGGTATAGTGTATAATGTTACAAAAGCTTTTTATTTCAGATAAATGCTGATCTTTTGGATCTTTCTATTCACCAAAGAATAGAAAAAATAGCTTTGGTCATAAGAATAAATTACATTTTAAAATATATTTAATAAAAATAAAAATATTTAAACTTTTTACTGTTTTTGCTGTGCTTTGGATTAAATAAATGCAGGCTTGGTGAGCAAAAGAGACTTCTTTAAAAACATTAAAAATCTTACTGTTCAAAAACTTTTGACTGGTAGTGTATATTGACAATTCAAAATATAATTTTTTTTTTTTTTAATTAGTTATGGACCTCTGACAACGCTGCAGATGAGGGTGAAGGAGGAGAAGGAGGAGAGAACTAAACCCCCACATCTGTCCACAAACAAAAGAAAATGAATCCTGGAAAAAGACAACTTTTTACACTTCTTCATTCCTTATTGTTTCACTTATGATTATTCTAGCCATGTAAGCCCATGATCATTACCAATGAGCTGTCAGTGTGGGAATTCCAATCAGTTTTGTTTTTTTTCTCTCTCTGTTTTCCACCACCTGGCTTGTGGTTGTAATGAAAGTAAATATTAAGTTAAAGTAACATTTCCACTCCTCAGTTTTGTGTTTTTGTCCGTTGGCCTTCTATATGTGCAGTGTCTGCTGTAGAAAAGTATTAGCCTCACATAAAATCAATTGTCCTTTAATTGTGACAAAGCGACTAGTGTGTATAATTCTGGTGAACTGAAACATTGGAAGTGTCGGTCACAAAATGCAAAGCGTTTTTGCCTCAAGCATGGCTAGTTCCTGTCCTGCTATATATCACCTTCCATTATACGTCTCTCTAGAGAGATCAACATACACTTGAATGAGATAAATGTCTTGTTGACTGTCATAGTGTTGGCTTAAAATGGGCCTGTGCTTTAGTATTGATTGCAGGAAGGCTGTTGTCTGATGTTCCAAGTCAGCTAGCTTTGCTCAGCCAAGTATGCACTTTTCATAGACCATTTGAATCATGTCCTCATCATGAAGGTCACGAAACAGTCCTGCCTGGTTATGGTTTTCACTATAATGTGTTACCTTTCAATGGCTTGTGATGACAAAAAAAAAAAAAAAAAAAGATGAAAAAAAAAAAAATCATGCATGCCCATTTTTCAATATACACTGGAATGGGAACCAATACTGCATACTTGTTCCACAGTTTGGTTAAGTACTTTTCATTGCAGGTTTATGCACATGTTGAGAGGATGTTTGATTTGTCAAGTGATGTCAATAGTTATATGGACCACTTGTGTTTTTGCTAATCATTGACTGTAGTCCCCCCCCAAAGCCTTGTGAAAATGTACAAGCCCTACATAACAGCTATGTAACCTGAATTAAAATGACCATTTTATAAACCATACAGTTTTGTCTTGAAATGTTTTTCATTGTTTGCTTTCATTCTGTTCTGGTGACTTTTTTTAACAGATGTGGGGCCATATTGGCGATACTCTGATGTAAACAACAGCATGGATTGCACTATTAATATAATACGTTGTTCTGCTAATTTATACTGTCTAAACAGTAGATAAAATACATGGAAGCTGCTAAATCATATAGAGGGCTTAGTAAGCAGGAAAGAGCTAAATATTTTGACAAACTAAAGTTAATATGTGGTAAAGATATGTACAAGCAATGTTAATTAAGATATTTGCCTAATATTTCACCTACCTGACTGAAAATGACAAGAACAAACATGAATGTAGTCAAGATTCTTGCCCTGGAAAATTCCAGTTCAGTTTGGCCAACCATGAATGCCTTTTGTTCCTCAGACAGTTTTTGCACTCTTCTCCTTGTTTTGTTAAAATTTTTGGAATTCTATAATACTCCAAAAAAATAAAAATCTGGTCTGACCGATTAATACAGTCAAAAACATGACAATAATTGACCATTTTCAGCAGCAATAATAGGCTACATTTGCAAGTTCAGTTCGGTTTAATGGCATTGTTTACGTTCAGTCACACAGTGCCGCCAATATTGCAGATCATGGCGCGTCTTATTAAAACAGGATGCTTAACGTTAGTTCTGTCCCTTATTTTAGTAGCATCACTTTGCAAAAGTGTCTAATCTAATCAAATGCTGTTAATTTATAAAGCAAGTGATTGGTTAAAAAAATCGAGTCATTAGTATTTTGCTTAATTTTCCAGCACAACTTAATAAGGTAAAACCCTTCAGCGTTTACTAGTACACTAGCATAGTGGCGACCTAACAACTAATAGACGTGGATTAAAAGCAATAAAACAGAACTGGTTTAACAGTGCTTTGAAAATAATTAGTACTTCTGACTAATCATTTTAATTCCTTTAAGTTAGTGATTTGATCTTCTTGAATAAAAGGTTTACGGCTGCTTGTACGCTGTCCTCCAAATGAGCCTAGACGCTAGTCTGAATTTCATGGGGTTTGAGGTAAGAATTTAAAAATAGAGTCTGGACTAGACCGAGTCTGTTCTCAAATCCAAGTGTGATTTCTACCTATACACACGCTCACACGTCTGTGACGCCGAATGAATGCTGCCTATATAGGGAGCACGCTAGATTTTGAGCCACAGCCCGAGAGTTTATCCTCTTACGTAAGTCACACCGCGGATACACTGACTAAAACTCATTTGAAAATCCCCGTGTACTGTCACGCGTGATTTTAAAATCACAGTTTTAAATCAGTCTTTTGAAAACGCCTTCAACACGTTCTCTAGATAAAGTTAATGGTGATTTCCTGGCTCGCTGTGAATCTGATCCATCCATCCCACATTAAATACTTCCGGGTATTTCACTCCACTCAGATGTTGGCATGATTTGGTTTTGAGTGAATCCTTTTTCTTTATAACATCAAGCGACATGGACGAGAGCGTTTTGAAGTGAGCGTTTTTTGTTCGTCTTTGATACTCAGTTGATACTTTGTGGCTTTGTTTTATCCAGCCCAGATGTGAGCGTGTACATTTGTTTGGCCATGTCCAGATGTTGATCTCAAACAGATTAGTAATCCATGGGATTAAATGCCGCTGCTGTGTGAAGTACTGTGTTGTACATTAACGTCCTCGCCATGAAACGCATCGTTTTCTTTCTGGCGTCTTTTTTCTTGACGGAATGTTCAAGGAGACCCATTAGGGATGTCCTGGACGACGAGTACGGTGAGTTTTTGGGAATGGGAATACTTTCAAAACATTATGGGTACATCTGAATGGAAAGATTGTGTTGTTTTCGTGACGCCGTCATAACCATACTGCGCTTTTTCAAACCCCTTACTGTATTTTAAATATCTGATCTCCATGTTTTTGTCATTGAGTTTAATGACTTTCATCAGAGAGTTTGTTTAGAAACTAAACTGCAAAGCATTTTTCTTACAAGAGTTTACTATAGCAACCAAACTTTTAAACAAAATACCATACTTTTAGTTATATGTATACAGTATAATTAGTGGTATTATAAACAACAATATAAACAGGGTTTGACATTAACTTTTTTGTGGCTAGTGGTTTTCCAAAGTTACAAGCCACTTAGTATTTTCACTGGAAATGACGTTTTATATGATTAAAATTATATTAATTTTTAAATTAAAATTATATTAAATTTAAAATATGTACAGTTGCAATCAAAATTATTCAACCCCTCACAGACTGCAGTACTTTACAAATAAAAGCTTGTCTGAAGTTTCAGGACTTTATAAAAATTGCATCTACAACAGTGTACTGGCATATTAAAAGTGACAATGTCAATATATAATGTAATGTGTTTGAGTTCTAGGATTTTTTCAGTAAGACAGCTGTCATAATTATTCAACCCCTATTCAACATTGCCGTTTTAAGTCATTTATTTTTGTGGTAGGGAACAAAATTGTCCTAAAACACAATTAAGCCTTTAACTATTAAACTATTAAAAAAAACTGAATCAGCTTGAGATGTTACACATCTATACATTTATCCCATGCATGTGCTGAAGTTGAGTAGCAAATATGGTAAAGTCAACAGAGCTTTCACAAAAGCTATAGAGAAGAAATAGTTTTATTGTATTAGAAAGTCTAAGGCTACGTGAAGATTTCTAAGACATTAAAAGCCTTATTCCTTAGTTTAAAGTGTGTTGTACCAGAAAACCTTTGAGGGTGTTAAACCAAAAATGCACAATTTCATAAAATGTTTGATCAGAACAACTGAGAAAAACCTGCAATGTACAGCCAAAGACTTGCGATGAAAGGAGGAAAAATATTTCATTCCAGAGTAGAAGATGAACATAAGACAAGCATGGCTTTCATGTTGGGGCATCTTGGCGAATACCATTCTTGATCAAGAAGAACAAAAAGGTCAGCTTGAATATGCTAAAATTTATTTGGATAGACCTGTGGAGTTCTGGAAGAATGTTTTATGGAGTGATGTGACCAAACTAGAACTTTTTGGACGTATAGATCAGCGGTATGTCTGGTGCAAAAAAGGGAAAACTAATGAGCAGAAGAACACTATCTCCATGGTCAAACATGGAGGTGGGCTGATCCAATTATGGGGTTGTTTTACTGTAGCATGAAGTGGAAAACATGACCGTATGAAGGAAACTATGGATTCTTTGAAGTATCAGGCCATTTTGCCAAGAATTGTGATGCCTTTGGTGCAAAAACCGAAGATGATGATCAACGGACTTTCCTGCAGGACAATCATCCCAAAGTAAACATCCAAATCTACTTATGCTTGGTTCAGGGATCAGTCACAGAATGTTCTTGAGTGGCTTGTTCAGTCTCCAGATTTAATTCTCATTGAAAATATTTGGTCGAATTTGAAGAAAGCAGTGGCAAAGTGAAAACCAAAGATTATCCGTGATCTAAAAGCTCTTTCCACCGAGGAATGGTCCAAGATTGCAGTAGAGAGGTGATAAACGCTTCTAAACACTTTCAAACAGCATTTATTGGTGGTTTTAAATAATGAAAGGTTCTGCACCAAATTTTACTTTTGGGGGTTGAATAATTTTGAACATGAACGTTTAGAGCCAATTTGATTTTTTTTCCATTATTTATCAGTTTATGTTTTCAGAATTACTCAAATGTGTATTAAAATAATTATCTAATAGTGTACTAATGCCTTTGTAGATTTGTTTTTAGAAAAACAAATTATCTGGAACAAAATGTCTTGCATGTCAAGGGGGTTGAAAAATTTTGATTGCAACTGTACATTCTTACTGTCTTAATTGTTTAGATTCTTTTAGAAGGCGTTTTAGCTTCTTATTGATACACTGGTTCACATTAATAACTCAGTGTTTGCTGCGTAGAAATATGGGTTGATTGTCACATTGTTCTGAACAAAAACAGCAGACAGGCTTATTGAAAATGCATTTATTCTTTGCCAGTAGGTGGCGCTTTTGGAACGACAGAAATATAGCGGTTCTCTGATAGCAGCTGTACACAAAGAAGAACTGTTCACGAACAATGATTTATCAGGCATGAAACTACAAAATGCCAGTCGGTTCCCTTGAAAGATGTTTTTATAAATAAAAAAAAAAATAAAAAAACAGCACCACATTTTGACTTTAAAATGAGCAGCTCATAGCCTTTTGAAGTTTTATCTTCACGTTAAAAAGGGATAGTTTACCCAAAAATGAAAATTCTGTCATTAATTACTTACCCTCATGTCGTTCCAAACTCGTAAGATCTTCGTTCATCTTCAGAACACAAATAAAGATATTTTTGATGAAATCCGAGAGTTCTCTGACCCTCCATAGACAGCAAGGGTCCTACCATGTTCAAGGCCCAGAAAGGAACCAAAAACATCAACAAAATAGTCCATGTGACATCAGTGGTTTAGCTGTAATTTTATGAAGCTACGAGAATACTTTTTGTGTGCAAAAAACAAACAAAAATAATGACTTTATGAACATGCGTTGTGGTACTCTAATTTACTTTAATTGTGTTCTAAAGATGAAAGAAGGTCTTGCGGGTTTGGAACGACATGAGGGTGAGTAACTCATGACAGAATTTTCATTTTGAGTGAACTATCCCTTCAAGCCACGTTGTGATTCTTGTCTTTCCGTCCCCAAATTTAGGACCTGTTAAAATTATATTAAAGTAATTTCTTGTACCATTTAAGGCATTTAAGACTTTTATGGACTTAAATTTGATAAAACTCAAATTTTGACTTAATTCGAGCATTGAATATAAACCAAAAATGTAATAATAAGTGTAACTTATTCTGCAGAAAACAATATATATATTTTTTTTTTCTAATTCTGTTAATAAAAATTGTTCCAGAAGAAGCCAAAACCTCAGTGGTTGCCTGTCACAAAACAAGACACGGACTAGAACTCTGGATGAGTGGAGGGTAGCAAGAGCTATTTTGATACCCCTTTGGAGACGGAGGTCTCTGCAGAGCAAAAGTGGGCGTTTCTGACTTTGTGGGTGTTTTCAAATTGCTGGGTGTTTCTGAATATGCAATTAAAATGATCCCCCTTACCTGAACCCTAAACCTTACCCGCCACTATGACATCAGCCAATCAGGTAACATGGTCAAAAACGCCCCTCTGTTTTGGCCTCGCCCATCAATCTGGTTACTCCCATTATTTTCTTGCAGAGATCTATACTTGCCCCATTTAAAGCATTCTGTAAAAATCACTCTGGGTTTTATACTCGGCTCTGGGATTTTCAGATCGTTTGATCCACAAAAATGAATTAAGAGCCCCTTAAAAGAGAAACTCAGAATTGGGGAACAAAAGTTAGAATTGAGAGGTGTAAAGACAGGATTCTAAGATAATAAAATGGAAAAAAAGTCAGAATTGCAAGATGTAAACAGAATTCTGAGGAAAAAATGTCACAATTTCAAATTGTTAGAGAAAAAATTAAGAATTGTGTAAACTCAGATGTAAATGCAAATGTAAACCCAGAATTCACAGTCAAAAAGTCTTAATTGTTAGATATAAATGTATAATTTTGAGAAAAAGTAAGAATAGAAAAAAGATAACTCAAAATTGTGAAATATGAACTCAAAATTGTGAAAAATAACATAATTGTGTTATAAACTCGCATTTCTGAGAATGTCTGATTTCTCGCAATCGCAAGAAATAAAGTCAGGTGAGATAAAAAGTCAGAATTAAATTTTTTATTGTTTGTTCTGTGGCCGTAGTTGAGAGAAACTTGTTCTGAGCAATAATGGAAAGAGAAAACACACAGATGGCACTAAAAAACCTTATAACTTAAACCAAAAATAAATTTGCGCTTATTTATTGACATGCGTAAAGTTGTTCCCTGTGACTCCTTTAGACCAACTCAGCTCATTGCTGTCAGACTTTGATGTTCTTCAGCTGTCCAGTCTTCAACAGCATTCGGTTCGCAAGAGAGACGTCCAGTCGCAAACACACGCAGAAAGACTTCTTGGTTTCACTGCACTACAGAGGTAAATACTCCTCACGCATGTACCACAGCACACTATCACCACCTGGATTAGTGCTCAGACATTTGATAAACTCTTCTGAATATTTCATAGGCATTTCAGATTGTACCTGACAACCAACACAGAGCTCTTCACTCATGACTTCAAGGCCGTGGTGGTCGGAGAGAATGGCGCTCAAGAGGTGTACGAGGTCCAGAGAGAAAACTTCTTCACTGGTCATGTCATTGGTAACTGCAACTCTGTGTTTTAACATCTGAAGTACTTTTAAACATTTAAAATCTAGAAAACAACAAAAAAAAAATTATCTTGCTTTCTAGGAGAGGAGAATTCCAGAGTACAAGCACATATTGGTCACAGTGACTTCACAGCTCATATTCTTACTAATGAAGCTGAATACAACATTGAGGTATTATAACATTACAAATATGATTTAGTTTCTGCTCTTTAACAAAGACAATACATTGATTTTTAACTCCTTCAGCCACTTTGGAGGTTTATCGAAAACCCTCGTGACGATCGGCTGCTTGTGTATCGCTCAGAAGACATCAGGAACGTGAGCCGTCTAGCGGCTACAAAAGTGTGCGGGTACATCAATGCAGATGCCAGTGAGATGCTTCCAGAAAGTGTGCAAGCAGCCAGAGCACTAGATGAAGAGGAAGATGGTAAATCTTTAAGTTACTTTGCAGATTTTTTAACGTTATGAAATACTAAAGTCTCAATCTCAAAAGCTCTATATCAACACATCTGGTTTAAAGTAGACCTGACACTTCTGCTCATCAGAGCCAAATCTAGACAGTGTAATGTGAGACACCACTTTATATAGTTACTTTGTCACCCATGTGTAAAGTTTCTCGTCTTCTCACCCTTTTGTCTATTTTCACCATCGTGTCTCTTCCACAGGCCACCTGAGAGAGAGGAGACAGACGCCGGACCACAGTAAGAACACTTGCCCTCTGCTGCTTGTGGCCGACTATCGCTTTTTCAGACACATGGGCCGTAGGGAGGAGAGCACCACCCTCAACTACCTGGTAAAAATGCCTT
The DNA here is from genome assembly GCF_049309525.1 of Garra rufa. NCBI lineage: Eukaryota > Metazoa > Chordata > Actinopteri > Cypriniformes > Cyprinidae > Garra > Garra rufa. The sequence continues at coordinate 26,717,094 of NC_133373.1, forward strand.
TAGGCTACGTTCACATTGCAAGCCTTTTGCTCAGATCTGATTATCAGATTTCCAGTGTGAACAGATCACAAAATCTGCTTAATTGCTTCTCAAAACTAGTCTAAAACTAGCCCAATTGAATTCTGGGGGGTAAATACAGTGGGGAAAATAATTATTTGATCCCCTACTGATTTTGTACATTTGCCCACTGACAAGGAATGATCAGTCTATAATTTTAATGGTAGGTTTATTTGAACAGTGAGAGACTTGATTTGGTCCCCTATAAATCAGCAAGACTTTTGGCTCCCTGGTGTCTTTTATACAGGTAACAAGATGATATTAGAAAGGTTAGTGCTCCTAATCTTAGTTTGTTACCTGTGTTAAAGACACCTGTCCACAGAAACAATCAATCAGATTCTGAACTCTCCACCATGGCCAAGACCAAAGAGCTGTCCAAAGATGTCAGGGACACGATTGTAGACCTACACAACGCTGGAATGGGCTACAAGACCATCGCCAAGCAGCTTGGTGAAAAGGTGACAACCTTCTCACCTTTTATTTGCAAATAAAAGAAACACAAAATAACTGTCAATCTCCCTCGGTCTGGGGCTCCATGCACAATCACATCTTGTGGAGTTTCAATGATCATGAGAATGGTGAGGAATCAGCCCAGAACTACACGGGAGGATCTTGTTAATAATCTCAAGGCGGCTGGGACCATAGCCACCAAGAAAACAATTGATAACACAGCCTGGAAGGTCCCCCTGCTTAAGAAAGCACATGTACAGGCCTGTATAAAGTTTGCCAATGAACATCTCTATGATTTAGGGGAGAACTATGTGAAAGTGTTGTGGTCAGATGAGACCAAAATCAAGTTGCACATGTGTTGCCAAGTCCAGAGGTTTCCTGCTGAATTGGGATACTTTTTCATTGTTGCTGCAGGTTGTTTTTAAACTCTGAGTTGAAGCGACCCCACTAATGCAATATTTACCACCTGGAACGTGATTGGGCTAGCTTTGAATTAGTTTTGAGAAGCAATTGGGCTGATTTTGTTGTGAAAACCTGGCAACCCTGTTTGTATCGTTCTTTTAAGCATGTGCGTCAGTTCAGAACCATGATCTGTTCACTTTCGAAATCTTAAAACAAAAATGTAAACGGCTATACAAAAAAATCACATCTGAGCAAAATTGAGTATTTTTTTAAGTCAAAAAATACTTTTTTAAAATAAAAAAATAAAAGTACTTTTTTTAAAATCCCCTCTCTGCTGTAATAAAAATGCTGCTCATTTTCAAACTTTATTTATGGAAACTATGAGTGGAAATATATATTAAAATAGTTCAATAAAATAACTGTAAATAATTCAAATTATAAATATTTTAGATTTTTCTGACTGGATGAGTGTTATTTTAATTGGTTATATTTCAAAATATTACTGTTTTTATTACTCTTTGTACTTGAATAAATGCAGTAAGATCATGAGAGACGTCTAAAAACATTAAACATTACAGACCTAGAACTTTTAAATTGTAGCGTAATTAGAAAAATCATTTTTAAATATTGTGGGCCTCTTAAACGTTTGCTGAGGCCCCCTGGTTGAGAACCACTGTATTAGACATTTTGCTAACAATTTAGTATAGGGACTAATTCTCACTATTAACTAGTTGCTTATTAGCATGCATATTATTAAAATATTGGCTGTTTATGAGTACTTATAAAGCACATATTCTGAATGACCCTATTCTATATCCCTAATTCTACCCAATACCTAAACTGAACTACCTTACTAACTATTAATAAACAGTAAGTTATGAGTTTATTCAGGCAGAAGTCATAGTTAATGGTTTGTTAATAGCAAGAATTGGACCTTAAAGTGTGACCGACCTTTCATATCCATTGAAAATCTGTCATCTGAGAGCAAGGTTATATAAAATCTTTGGCAGATGTCTTACAAATTTGCTTGGGATGTGTTTAGATTGAGCTTATTGATCGTGTGGATGACATCTACCGAAATACATCTTGGGATGAGGAGTATAAAGGTTATGGAGTTCAGATTCAGCAGGTAAGCTTGGTTCTTTGAGAAGAATGCTATAAGAACTCCAGTGAAATGCTATTTTGGAGCCAGCAAACTGAATTTGTCTCTTTCAGATCATAATTAACAAGACACCCACACAAGTGGAGCCGGGAGGTGCCCACTTCAACATGAAAGGAACTCCTCTGAAGAACAAAGATGTCTGGGACGTCAAGAAGCTCCTGGAGGTGAGCGAGCTGGAGCTGTAGGAGCGAATGACTGAATTAATGAGAGCGTGTTCTCTGGTTTCCGCTCTGTACTAATTTAAAACAGTTGAAAGTGAAGAATGTTATTGAGGATTTATGTATTGTAATTCACTACCCATCTCTTCCTGTGACCTCTTTGGCAGAAAACCAGTGAAGAGAAAGAATGGAAGTGTTATTAGAGTAGTTCCATTTGTAGTCTTAAAACCTGGAGGAGAATTAGCAGTCAATTTTTTTAAATTTATACATAATCTGAAGCTTTCAAATAAGCTTTTAATTGATGTATGGTTTGTTAGGATTGGATGACATTTGCTTGAACAGCTATTTAAAAAAATCTGGAATCTGAGGGTGCAAAAAAAATCTAAATATTGAGAAAATCGCCTTTAAAAGTTGTCCAAAGTGTTTTGCAATACATATTACTAATCAAAAATTAAGTTTTGAATTAATTATGGTAGGAAATTTCCAAATATACACTGAAAAAAAAAAAAATCCGTAAAATTTACGATAAAAAACTGGAATCTGCGATTACCAGAATTTTACCGTAACAAATGCGGTAGCAGCATTTTAGGTTTTTACGGATTTAACTTAAATTTACATTTAAATACTGGAATTTTATTGACCAATACCAACGTATAAAAGTACTGAAATCTTTTAGCTTTTAAATATTAACATGTATAGAAGGAGCACAGTGTCATTCACACAAATACTAAACACCATCATGGTAACAAACATGAAACTAAGATAACCATAAACATTAAATTAACAACTTTAGATGTAACATACAACCCTAATGTACAGAAATGATAAGAAAAAACTAAGAAGAAACAGTTATTTCAAGTAAAAAACATCAAATGTGAAATGTAACTCGGGAAATTCTGGAAATGTCAATTTACGGTTATTCACTGCAAATTATACATTTTTTCACTTCCAAAAACGGTATACTACCGTAAAATTTCATGTAATGTGCAATACAGTTTTTTTTTACCATACATTGTAGGGGAACCTATCGTTTACCAATTAATAGGTTTTTACTGTAGCATTTTTACAGTTTTTTTTTTACCATTAAAATTCATTTTTTTTACAGTGTATCTTGATGGAACATGATCTTTACTTAATATCCTAATGATTTTTGGCATAAAAGCAAAATCAATAGTTTTGACCCGTACAATGTATTTTTGCCTATTGCTACAACTATACCCGTGCTTCTTAAGTCTGGTTTTGTGGTCCAGGATTTTGTGTAGGACTTTTGAAGAAAATAAGCCTGTGGTTAAAATTACTTAGAGACTTTCACATTTTACTCTATGTGATAATTATTCAGTCATACCTCAAATGTGAATCTTGAAATCATTGATTGATTTTAAAGGGGACATCGGATGCCCTTTTTCCACAAGTTGGTATGAATCTTTAGGGTCTTCATGAAATGTCTGCAACACACTTTGGTTAGAATTCCTCAATGGTCATGTAAAACAACACCCTTTTTACCTTTTACTGTGGCTTGATATTTGAGACTTCAGTTTTTTTGGGGAGTAAAAATATGTGAATGGATTTTTATCATTGTAGGGTGGTTGTGTCCACACACTGCTAAGACATTTATATGCAAACACCATGTAGAAGGGAATTTTGCATCCGATGTCCCCTTTAGCTATAGCTGTGTTATAAATGTAGTAAAAATTACATTTTGTCTTCCCCCTGCAGCAATTTAGCATTGACATAGCAGATAATGCATCCAAGGTGTGCTTGGCTCATCTGTTCACATATCAGGATTTTGATGAAGGCACGCTCGGCTTGGCTTACGTGGCTCCTTCCAAACCAGGCTTTCCTGGAGGTCTTTGCTCTGAGAGTAAGTGCAAATTCCATATTATGGATCAATAAATTTGGTCGTCCCTATGTTTTCACCATATTTAGACATTTTTGTTTGTCTATCTTAAGAGTGTCCACCTTCAGGAAATGACAACCATGCTATATACCTCAACACAGGGCTAACCAGCACCAAAAATTACGGGAAAACCATTCTTACCAAGGCAAGTGAGATCCAAACAAATGTACTTGATATACAGTTGCAATCGAAATTATTCAACCCTCCGGAGACTACAGTACTTTACAAATACAGGTCCTTCTCAAAAAATTAGCATAATATATTGTGATAAAGTTCATTATTTTCTGTAATGTACTGATAAACATTAGACTTTCATATATTTTAGATTCATTACACACAACTGAAGTAGTTCAAGCCTTTTATTGTTTTAATATTGATGATTTTGGCATACAGCTCATGAAAACCCAAAATTCCTATCTCAAAATTAGCATATCATGAAAAGGTTCTCTAAACGAGCTATTAACCTAATCATCTGAATCAACTAATTAACTCTAAACACCTGCAAAAGATTCCTGAGGCTTTTAAAAACTCCCAGCCTGGTTCATTACTCAAAACCGCAATCATGGGTAAGACTGCCGACCTGACTGCTGTCCAGAAGGCCATCATTGACACCCTCAAGCAAGAGGGTAAGACGCAAAAAGAAATTTCTAAACGAATAGGCAGTTCCCAGAGTGCTGTATCAAGGCACCTCAGTGGGAAGTCTGTGGGAAGGAAAAAGTGTGGCAGAAAACGCTGCACAACGAGAAGAGGTGACCGGACCCTGAGGAAGATTGTGGACTGAGTCTGGAGTAGAAACATCCAGAGCCACCGTGTACAGGCGTGTGCAGGAAATGGGCTACAGGTGCCGCATTCCCCAGGTCAAGCCACTTTTGAACCAGAAACAGCGGCAGAAGCGCCTGACCTGGGCTACAGAGAAGCAGCACTGGACTGTTGCTCAGTGGTCCAAAGTACTTTTTTCGGATGAAAGCAAATTTTGCATGTCATTCGGAAATCAAGGTGCCAGAGTCTGGAGGACTGGGGAGAGGGAAATGCCAAAATGCCTGAAGTCCAGTGTCAAGTACCCACAGTCAGTGATGGTCTGGGGTGCCATGTCAGCTGCTGGTGTTGGTCCACTGTGTTTTATCAAGGGCAGGGTCAATGCAGCTAGCTATCAGGAGATTTTGGAGCACTTCATGCTTCCATCTGCTGAAAAGCTTTATGGAGATGAAGATTTAATTTTTCAGCACGACCTGGCACCTGCTCACAGTGCCAAAACCACTGGTAAATGGTTTACTGACCATGGTTTTACTGTGCTCAATTGGCCTGCCAACTCTCCTGACCTGAACCCCATAGAGAATCTGTGGGATATTGTGAAGAGAAAGTTGAGAGACGCAAGACCCAACACTCTGGATGAGCTTAAGGCCGCTATCGAAGCATCCTGGGCCTCCATAACACCTCAGCAGTGCCACAGGCTGATTGCCTCCATGCCACGCCGCATTGAAGCAGTCATTTCTGCAAAAGGATTCCCGACCAAGTATTGAGTGCATAACTGAACATAATTATTTGAAGGTTGACTTTTTTTGTATTAAAAACACTTTTCTTTTATTGGTCGGATGAAATATGCTAATTTTTTGAGATAGGAATTTTGGGTTTTCATGAGCTGCATGAGCCAAAATCATCAATATTAAAACAATAAAAGGCTTGAACTACTTCAGTTGTGTGTAATGAATCTAAAATATATGAAAGTCTAATGTTTATCAGTACATTACAGAAAATAATGAACTTTATCACAATATGCTAATTTTTTGAGAAGGACCTGTACAAGCTTTTCTGAAGATCCAGGACTTGCATCTATAACAGATTATTGCCATATTAAAAGTGATATTGTCAGTATGTAATGTAATGCAATGTTTTTGAGTTCAAGGATTTTTAATAACACAGCTATGTCATAATTATTCAACCCCTATTTTTTGTCACTTATTTGTGTGGGGGAGAACAAAATGATCTTAAAACACAATTAAGCCTTTAGAAACTCTATTAGAAAACAGAATTAGCTTGAGCTGTAACACATACATACAGTTAGACCAGCGTGTGCTGATGTTTGAGTAGTTAATATAACAAAGTCAACAGAGCTCTCACAAAAGCTATAGAGAAGCTATAGAAAAGAAATTAAAGTTTATTACTTTATAAAGTCTAAGGCTATATGTGACCCTGGACCACAAAACCAGTCTTAAGTCGCTGGGGTATGTTTGTAGCAATAGCCAAAAATACATTGCATGGGTCAAAATTATTGATTTTTCTTTTATGCCAAAAATCATTAGGAAATTAAGTAAAGATCATGTTCCATGAAGATTTTTTGTAAAATTCCTACTGTAAATGTATCAAAATGTAATTTTTGATTAGTAATATGCATTGTTAAGAACCTAATTTGGACAATTTTAAAGGTGATTTTCTCAGGATTTTGATTTTTTTTCACCCTCAGATTCCAGATTTTCAAATAGATGTATCTCGGCCAAATATTGTCCTATCCTAACAAACCATACATCAATAGAAAGCTTATTTACTGAGCTTTCATATTATATATACATCTCAGTTTTGTAAAATTTAACCTTATGACTGGTTTTGTGGTCCAGGGTCACATATGAAGATTTCTAAGACATTAAAAGTTCCAGAGACACAGCTGGCAGCCTTATTCCTTGGATAAAAATGTGTTGTACCAGAAAAAGCACAATATCATAAAATGTTTAATCAGAACCACTGAGGAAAAACCTGCAATTTACAGCCAAAGACTTTCAAGATGATCCAATGAAAGATGGAAAAACATTTCAGGGCAGAGTATGAGATTAACACAAGACAAGTATGGCCTTCATGTTGGGGCATCTTGCCGAATTCCACTCTTGACCAAGAAGAACAAAAGGGCCTACTTGAACATGCTAAAGTTTATTTAAATAGACCTGTGGAGTTCTGAAGGAATGTTTTATGGAGTGAAGTGACCAAACTGGAACTTTTTGGACCCATGGATCAGTGGTATGTCTGGTGCAAAAAATCATCCCAAAGTATACATCTAAATCTACTTAAGCTTGGTTTAAGGATCAGTCATAGAATGTTCTTGAGTGGCCTGTTCGGTCTCCAGATTTAATTCTCAGTGAAAATATTTGGTTGAATATGAAGAAAGCAGTGGCAAAGTGAAAACCAGAGATGATCAGTGATCTGAAAGCTTATTCAGGTGAGGAATGGACCAAGATTGCAGTAGAGAGGCTTACAGGCAGCGCTTATTGGTGGTTTTAAAGAATAAAAGATACTGCACCAAATTTGACTTTTGAGGGTTGAATAATTTTGAACATGAACGTTTAGAGCCAATTAGATTTTGTATTCATTATTCATCACCTTCCGTTCTCTCTTAGAATTACTAAAACGTGTATTAATAAACTTTTTCTAATAGTGTACTGATGCCTTTGTTGAATTGTTTTCACAAAATTTAGTTCTCAGACGCAAAATGTCTTGCAGGTCAAGGAGGTTGAATAATTTCGACCTGTAATTCGACTGTAATTATTTGGTAAACCGATTTTCTGACCATATACCAACAGGAAGCGGACTTGGTTACTACCCACGAGCTTGGCCACAACTTTGGCGCTGTTCATGACCCAGATGATGTGTCATACTGCGCGCCCAGAGAGGACCAGGGGGGCAAATATGTAATGTACCCCATTGCGGTGAGCGGGGACCACTCTAACAATAAAGTACGTGCTTCAGCTTGCTGTCTTTGTTCAGAATGTCACATGATCAATTTGTAAGCGTTTTGTTTTTGTGCTCCCCGATAGTTGTTTTCCAACTGCAGTAAGATCTCTATAGCAAAGAGACTGAGGGCTAAGGCCTCCACCTGCTTTAGAGAGAGGAATAGTAATGTGTGTGGAAACTCACGGGTGGAGGAAGGTGAGGAGTGTGATCCTGGACTGATCCACCTCAACACCGACAGCTGCTGCACGTCAAACTGCAAACTGCGGCCCAATGTACAGTGCAGGTACAGCTCCTCCATGTGGCCTCATGAAAAAATGCACAGATACACTGAATTAAAGGGACAGTTCACACAAAAATGAAAATTCTGTGGTCATTTACTTTCTGTAACTGTTTTTTTCTTTTTCTTTACACCAGTGACAGGAACAGTGCGTGCTGCAAAGAATGCATGTTTGAGAAGCAGGGGAAGGTTTGTCAGGAGCCAATGGATGCCACTTGCAAGGGAAGGTCTTACTGTACAGGTGAGACAAAAAAGGGACATACTCCAAGTTTAGATAATTGAATGTACTTCTTCATACAGTATACTGCCATTCAAAAGTTTGGGATCAGTCAGATTTTAAATGTTTTTTTTTTAAGAAGAAGTTTGATTAAAAATACAGGAAAAAAAACTGTAATATTGTGAAATAATATTGCAATTTAACATAGCGGTTTCCTGTGATGCAAAGAGTTTTTATCATCATTACTCCAGTCTTCAGTGTCACATGATCCCTTTAAAAATCATTCCAAAGATAATTTATTATCAGTGTTGGAAACAGTTTAATATTTTGGAACTGCTTAATATATATTTTTTGGAACCTGTCATACTTTTTTCAGGATTCTTTAATGAATAAAACATTAGAAAACAACATTTATTTCAAATCGAAATCTTTTGTAACAAAATATACACTACCGTTCAAAGTTTGGGATCAGTTCTTTTTTTCGTTCTTTCTTTGCAGGAAATTAATACTTATATTCAGCAAGGATGTGTTAAATTGATAAAAAGTAATAGTAAAGACTTGGAGTAGTAAATACTGGAGTAATGGCTGATGAAAATTCAGCTTTGCATCACAGAAATAAATTATATTTTGAAGTGTATTTGTAACCCGTTCCTTGGATTTGTATGAAAAGGAGGAAAAATATCTACCGGGTCTGAGCTCACCAAATACGTGTAATTAATAATAATTAAAATAACTTGGAGGCTCGGGTTCGGGATCTTCACATTAAACACAAAAAAATATACAAAATAAATTGTGTTCATAAAATGTGTCTGCACTTGATTCAATTTAGATATGATCACTAACTGCTTGAATAAGACACAAACAGAAATTAGTTTAACAGAAAACTTGTACTCAATGTGTTTCTCCTTCTTGCTTTCTCTTTCCTTTTTCAATGCAATGTGCTTGAAAACCTTTTCACATATTCAAAACAAAACAGATCTATATATCTTCAGCTGATTTCAATTCAACCCTTAAACAGTAATGTTGTCAGTCAACAATTAATATTGAAGACAAAGAAAACAAAATTATAATAAAATAAAAGAAATAGTCCAAACAATCAAAACAAATGCAGATGAATACTGAATCCTGAATGAAGTTGGAATGTGTTTGACTCAGTTCAGTCAGTATGCGTGTATGAATGCCTACAGATTCCTCGTTGGAACGAATGATGAAGAAACTTTTCCGTCCTTTAAACGAACGAGCCTTCTGATTGCGCAATCCCTCCTTAACGAAATCCAACGCTCCGCCCCTCCTGGCACGAATCCAAAACGATCACGATGAGTTGAAACAGAGTCCAAAACGATCACGATGCGTTGAAACAGTCCGATCTCATCAAGCACGCACACTCTCCTCCGATCACTAATGCAATAAAACAGTTCAGGTATACATTTAAAGTGAAAATTAGCGAGGATGGAAAAGATTATGCACAGCCAAAACTCCGCTTGCATTTCTCACCACGAGCTGGCGCAAAAGTGACGTCAGCCGAATTAACTTCCATTAACTTCGTATAACATTGTTAACTTGAACTTACAACATATTTTCCACCAAACGATTGTACAAACATGTTTAACAATGCTACTAACATGAGAAAATGAATTTACATTTGTCCTTTTTGTGTACTTTGTACGATTCACGAACAGAAGTAATAATCCATTCCATCTGATATTAACAAATGAAAATACAGAACAAATATGTGAAAAATAATAATATTTGTGACTCACCTAATGCAATAAAACAGTTCAGGTATACATTTAAAGTGAAAATTAGCGAGGATGGAAAAGATTATGCACAGCCAAAACTCCGCTTGCATTTCTCACCACGAGCTGGCGCAAAAGTGACGTCAGCAACCATCGACGCAACTTCTTATAGTCAATTCTATTTTACAACAGAACAAGCAAAAATACATTTGTACATTTGTTTTACATACCCAAACATGTTATGCATTAAGTAAAAATAAAAAAAATAAAATACATAAAAATGTGAATAAAGAAACCATTGTACTCAGTTGTAAATATTGACAGAAATCTTCCATCAATCCATTGGTGCAATTATTTGAGTGGGTTACATCCTCCCCTGCTCAAAACTCTGATGTCCTCATCAGATACTTAATTGTCTGACCCTTAAGGCTAAACAACAGTTCACTCTGAGTTTAGATACTTAATTTGATACATGACCCATAAGGCTAAACAATAGTTCACCTTGAGTTTGTTGCACTCTCATTTGTTGTTGCATCATTTCAAGTACCTGACTGAAGTAGTTGGGTTGGGATTCTACATTTACACTTTGTTGCACACATTGGGCTTTCCAACCAACATAATCTTTCAATTTACTTGGGGGTCTCTTTTCTCTTTGGGACCTTCTCAGCCCAACAAAAGAATCACGTCTTTCTTCCGCACTTAACTCATCATGCTGTACGGACACATTAACATCTTCCTCCACTAAAGATGAAGAATCTTGCTGAACTTCTGTCTCGTAACACTCTTCAATTTCTCTCTCGTCAGGTTCATCCCTTAGTGAGTCACCTGGGTTCATTTCAACTTCTTGATCGTTTGACACATTGAGAATAAAGGAGGAATCAGGGACGTCTTGTGATGCGGTCCCCAACTGAAACTCTGGGGCATACGGATTTAGAGACACTTGTGGACTCTCAGCTTCCTGAATTTCATCACGACGTTCTTCTTCTTCCGAATTACTTTTACGCACTCTGCGTGGACGTGTCGCTGTAACTACGGAAACTTCATCATCCTCAGAAGGACTTGCTGGAAGAAACCCACATGGGAGTAAAAGATCTCTATGCAGGATACGCTCAGGGCCATCACCATTCTCAGGCCGGACAACATAAACAGGAATCTCTGCATTTGGCTGCTTTGTCACCACATAGACCGTAGATTCCCAGCGATCTGCAATCTTGTGTTTTCTTCGAATGTTGACGTTCTTTACTAAGACACGATCACCGACGTCAACTGAAGCCGGTGTAACTTTCTTGTCCCATCTGTTCTTATTCATCAATTGTCTCTTTTCGGCATTTTGAACAGCCAGTTGATAGGCATACCTCAATCTTCGCTTTAGTTCACTAACGTAATGAGAATGAGTTCTGGAATTGTACCCCTTCGGGTTTATCCCAAAGCAAAGGTCAATTGGAAGACGAGGTTGGCGTCCAAACATTAAAAGAAAAGGAGATTCACCTGTCGCATCATTTCTAGTACAATTATACGCATGCACTAGGGGACGGACATATTTTCTCCAATGTTCCTTTTTCTTATCACTCAGGGTCCCCAGTAGATCAAGAAGGGTTCGGTTAAACCTTTCTACCGGGTTTCCCCGTGGGTGATAAGGTGTAGTGCGGGATTTTACCCCAGCTATTGTACACAACTCCCTCACAAGCTCAGACTCAAAGTTAGCTCCCTGATCACTATGTATTCTTTTTGGGAAACCAAAATGACAAATCAAGTTCTCCCACAACACAGAAGCTACAGTCTTGGCTGTTTGGTCCTTGGTAGGAAATGCCCATGAGTACTTTGTGAAAAAGTCTGTGATTACTAAGATGTTACGGGTGTCGCTTGAGTCTGGCTCTAATGAAAGGTAATCGATACACACTAACTCCAAGGGAGCATAAGCTTTGATGTTCACTAGCTCTGCAGCCCTTTGAGCACGGGATTTCCTCTTGATACATCGCTCGCAAGTTCTACACTTTCGCTCAACACATTCTGCCATTTTAGGCCAATAAAATCTAGCTCGAGCAAGCTCCAAAGTTCTTTCGTAACCCATATGCCCAGTTTCGTCATGAACTCCTTCAAGGGCTCTATCTCTGAAACTAGGGGGAACAACCAACTGACCGTAATTTTGTCCGTACTGATCAGATACCATACGGTACAGCACACCATCTACTAAACTTAATTTGGGCCTTTCCCTCAGCATTAGAATCACTTCTTTTGAATCATTGAGCCTTTCTGCATGAGTTAAAGTTTCCCCAGATTCCACAAGACTAATTACTCTTCTGATGGCTGCATCCTCTCTTTGTAGCTTGTACCAATCAGCTGGAGTCATACTAGGTAAAGCAGTCTGTCCAGGCAAGTCTTCAGGATCTATTAAATCATCAGGAACTACATTTTCATCACAAAGTAACATCTCCACAGCCGGAGTTGGAATAACTCTGCCTTCCAGCGAGTCTCCCTCGTCACACTGCTGTGGAGTATGCATCTCACAAGATACTGAATGTCTCAAACACACAGCTTTAATCTCTTCCTGACCAAACTTCTCAAACTCGGTAGCTGCACATTCTGTTTTACTCAACAAACTTGCAATTCGTTCATCTATCTGGATGGTCTCTGCATCATCAATCAGTGTTTCTTGAGGACGTCGAGATAGCCCGTCCGCGTCAACATTAGTTTTTCCCACTCTGTACTTGATATCAAAATCGTACATGGACAGAGCTGCGAGCCACCTATGGCCAGCCGCATCCAGTTTAGCCGTCGTAAGCACATACACTAACGGGTTGTTATCAGTTAGCACGGTAAACTTTGTGCCATACAGAAAATCATGAAATTTTTCACACACAGCCCATTTAAGTGCTAAGTATTCTAACTTGTGTACAGGGTAGTTTTTCTCACTCTTTGAAAGGCCGCGGCTGGCATAGGCGATCACTCTCGTCTTTCCATCTTGAACCTGATATAAAGCGGCGCCTAGGCCATTGACACTGGCATCAGTGTGAAGAATATAAGGTAACTTCCAATCTGCAAAACCCAGAACGGGCGCACTTGTAAGCTTCTGAATGATTGTGTCAAATGCAACTTGACACTCCTCGTCCCATTTCCCAGCTAGAGACTGAGATTTACTCTTGACACGACAAGATGATGATAACTGTCTAGTGGAAAATACACCTTGTAATAACCCATTAAGAGGCTTAACTATCCGGGAATAGCCCTCAACAAAGCGTCTGTAGTATCCGGCAAAACCTAGGAATCCCCTCAGATCCCTGACAGTCTTTGGAATGGGCCATTCCTTTATGGCCGAAATCTTGTCTGGATCGGGGTGGATACCTAGAGCCGAAATAACATGTCCTAGATATTTGACGGAACTTTGAAAAAATCTGCACTTAGAAGGTGCCAACTTTAGTCCAAAGGCGGAAATCCGTTTGAGAACCTTCATGAGCCTTTCCTCATGCTGTTCAAGCGAGTCAGAAAAAATGATTAAGTCGTCTAGAAAAGCTATGACTTCCTGCAAATTCAAACCTGCCATGACTTTCTCCATGGTTCTTTGAAATGTTGCTGGCGAATTTGTCAGGCCTTGAGGTAAACGCCTAAATTGCCAGTTTCCAAACGGAGTAGTAAATGCTGTTTTGGGACGGTCACTTTCTTCTACCTCCAACTGATAGTATCCACTTTTTAAATCTAGGACCGAAAACCACTTAGAGCCTGACAACAAAGTAAAGGTCTCCTCGATCCTTGGGAGAGGATATGCATCTCTCTTTGTCAGTTTATTAAGTTTACGATAATCAACTACCATTCTCAAATCTCCATTTTTCTTCCTCACCAGTACAACTGGGGAAGCGTACGGACTGCTAGATTCTTCAATAATCTCACTAGCGAGTAAATCTATGAGATGTTTCCTCAAATCTTCAAAATCTGCAGGCGAGACCCGACGGGTACGCTCTTTGAAAGGAATGTGGTCAACCAGCTCTATTCTATGTGCTACACCTGACACATGTCCTACATCAAGATCATGTTTAGCGAATGCACTTGACGCTTCCCTATTTATTCTTTCAATAATGTGAGCCTTGAATTCCTCAGAAATAGGAGAGTCACTAAAGTCCAGAGTCACAGGATCCTCTGTTTTAACCAAAAGATTCGCCATCAGGGATGTGGTGGCTTGTGAAGTGGCAGTATCATCAAAAAGCGGCACAGACTTAATCCAGTCCACCACTGAACACTCAGCAAGCACTCCCTTTGGCTGTAAAGTCACACTGTGATCTGAAACATTACGGATGACTACCTTGACTTTATTCCGAGCACAGATCTCTGCTTGTATCAATTTACACTCCACAACTAAACCACCGGGAATGTGGTGCATCAAGGGCTCATCAATAATCATCGTCTTGTTCATACCACAATCTTTCACTCGATACACGCCGGTCACCTCACACTTTTCCCCTTTGCTGATCGTTACAGACTTCTTGCCCGACAGTCTAACGGGGGTAGTGTGCTGTGCCCTTTTACAGGGTGTCACCGTACTGTCACACATGCGATATGCAGCTATCCAATTAGCACTGATAGGCATCTGCCGTAGATACTCATTTCCCTGCACTAACCTACAATCCTGGACAAGATGGCGAAGTATATTTGTACCCACTAGCAAAGGCAACCGAGCATTGTAGGCCTGATCAGGGCAGACCAACGCTAATGCAGTGACGACCGCATCCGTTCCGCAAGCAGGCTTGGGAAACTGTACATCTATTTCAATGTACCCAATGTAGGGAACTATTTGCCCTGCAGCTCCCTCAACCCGAAGTAAGTCTCTCATAGGAGTAATACCCCTATGCTGCAAGTACTGCTTGTAGAAAGATTCGGCTACACAAGTTACCTGAGATCCCGTATCAATTAAACAGTGACACTCGATTCCATCTAACCAAGCTTTACTTTCCCAAGGTTCCCCAATTAGACCATTAGGAACCTGGTTACTTTTTTCTATGGAACTTTTCGCAAATCCAGCTTCTGTTCGTTCCACAACAGAAGCTACTCCAAGTTTAAATGCGCAGTGGGTGGGGTCACTTTTGTGGGAGAACTCTTTTGCTCATGTCTCTGAACTAACTTTTGCTGCACCAATGCTGCATTCACAGGGTTAGTGCAATGCTGCAAATAATGAGAATCCTCACCACAGCGGTAGCAAAACACACCAATAGCGGGTGACTTTGGTTGAGTTTGAGGCACAGGGCATGCTAGCTTTCCCTCTTTGCCTCTTTTCTTCTTAGATCCACTGGCCTGGAATTGATCATACACATGTTTATTCACTGAGGCTGGCTTCTGCGCTTTAGCTTTAACTACCTCAGCTTCAAGCTCTTTTATGCATCTGGTCAACGCCATACTGTCTTGCACCTCCTCAGGGGTTGCTGTGCATCCCTGATCAACGGTAACATGCACTTGGCTTTGCGCTCTCGCCGGAGGCGTACACAAATGAAGATTCATACGTTTCTCTTTAAGCTGTTTTTCATGTTCGTAAGACCTCAGTTTGAAAAGCAAGCTAGAATAACTCAATTCAGATTGTGACGAGTCTGTTAGAAAGTCTTTAAGGTGCAACTGCGTTATCAGAACTTCATCCCAGCACCCTCTGACGAACTGTTTGAGAAGTAGAGTGTCAGAACGCTTACTAACCACTCCCTTCTTTTCAACAACTTCCTGCATCAAAGAATGAAGTCGTCTCAAATAATCGGAAGGTTTCTCGCCCCTGTTCTGGTGCGTCTCTATAAACTGAATGTACAGCTCATCTCCACCAGTAACACTACCATAAGCTTTTTCAAGCTCCATCATGTACACCTCTGGTGGTGCATTTGTACCTGCACCAAGGGCAACATTAAGAGCAGGGGGGAGGAGGCTATCCAAAACATGCCTTCTTTTATGCCTCTCTGTCAAAGAAGTGTCTGAGAGTAATTGCCTCACATACAACTGCCACGTAGTGAAATTGACTTCCCCATTAGGCTTAGGGCAATGTCCAGAAAACATTCTCAACTTTGGGGGTGAGGGGACATGTCCGTGATATTCTGGGTCATGCTTCACCACGTGTTCCACCACCAAACGCTGCACTTCTTGTGGTATAGTAAGAGTGACTGGAGTTTCATGAATCATCGTCCTTTCCATAGGGGGTACATCTTCGTGGATTTTAAACGACACTTTTGATGCTGAATTTGCAGCTGCAGTCTGCTTCTCTTGAGGCTTTGCATCACGAACTGTTCGTGTAGCAGGGGTTGAAGTGAAAGGGCCCCTGTCAACGTCGTCAGCCTTGTGTGCAAGTTTCGTCACCACCTGCTGGCTTAGATCATTTACATTTACACAGTGTAGTTGGGCCAAACTTTCGATTTGCGCCAACAGCTGATCAGCCATATCATCCAAGGTTTGAACTGAATCTCTCTTTCTTGGTGTTGGAGTGCTAGAGTGATGTTGCGCATCTTTCATCTGTATACCATCTACTGGTATAACACCCCATACATTTTGGCCAACAGCATTCAAATAGTCTTCTTCAGCAATTAATGGGGTGGTAACTTCCTGAAATTCACAAAGAAGCTCCCCTGAGGATTTGTCACCTAACCACTCTACTTTCGTGACCTCATCAAGATAGTCAAAGAATCTCTTCACTTCTGTGAGAGTAGTGTTTGGATCAACCTTTGTAAGTATTATGGACCTTTCAGGATCAAAATTAAGTTTCTTGCACAGATCCATTGTAAAAAAAAAAATAAAAAAAAAAATGTGTTTACTAATAAAAAAAAATTATTCAAAGCAGTTAGGATCGAAATTTATCACAAGTGCAGCCCCACGTTGGGCGCCAAATTTTTCTCTCTCTATTCTGTAACCCGTTCCTTGGATTTGTATGAAAAGGAGGAAAAATATCTACCGGGTCTGAGCTCACCAAATACGTGTAATTAATAATAATTAAAATAACTTGGAGGCTCGGGTTCGGGATCTTCACATTAAACACAAAAAAATATACAAAATAAATTGTGTTCATAAAATGTGTCTGCACTTGATTCAATTTAGATATGATCACTAACTGCTTGAATAAGACACAAACAGAAATTAGTTTAACAGAAAACTTGTACTCAATGTGTTTCTCCTTCTTGCTTTCTCTTTCCTTTTTCAATGCAATGTGCTTGAAAACCTTTTCACATATTCAAAACAAAACAGATCTATATTATCTTCAGCTGATTTCAATTCAACCCTTAAACAGTAATGTTGTCAGTCAACAATTAATATTGAAGACAAAGAAAACAAAATTATAATAAAATAAAAGAAATAGTCCAAACAATCAAAACAAATGCAGATGAATACTGAATCCTGAATGAAGTTGGAATGTGTTTGACTCAGTTCAGTCAGTATGCGTGTATGAATGCCTACAGATTCCTCGTTGGAACGAATGATGAAGAAACTTTTCCGTCCTTTAAACGAACGAGCCTTCTGATTGCGCAATCCCTCCTTAACGAAATCCAACGCTCCGCCCCTCCTGGCACGAATCCAAAACGATCACGATGAGTTGAAACAGAGTCCAAAACGATCACGATGCGTTGAAACAGTCCGATCTCATCAAGCACGCACACTCTCCTCCGATCACTAATGCAATAAAACAGTTCAGGTATACATTTAAAGTGAAAATTAGCGAGGATGGAAAAGATTATGCACAGCCAAAACTCCGCTTGCATTTCTCACCACGAGCTGGCGCAAAAGTGACGTCAGCCGAATTAACTTCCATTAACTTCGTATAACATTGTTAACTTGAACTTACAACATATTTTCCACCAAACGATTGTACAAACATGTTTAACAATGCTACTAACATGAGAAAATGAATTTACATTTGTCCTTTTTGTGTACTTTGTACGATTCACGAACAGAAGTAATAATCCATTCCATCTGATATTAACAAATGAAAATACAGAACAAATATGTGAAAAATAATAATATTTGTGACTCACCTAATGCAATAAAACAGTTCAGGTATACATTTAAAGTGAAAATTAGCGAGGATGGAAAAGATTATGCACAGCCAAAACTCCGCTTGCATTTCTCACCACGAGCTGGCGCAAAAGTGACGTCAGCAACCATCGACGCAACTTCTTATAGTCAATTCTATTTTACAACAGAACAAGCAAAAATACATTTGTACATTTGTTTTACATACCCAAACATGTTATGCATTAAGTAAAAATAAAAAAAATAAAATACATAAAAATGTGAATAAAGAAACCATTGTACTCAGTTGTAAATATTGACAGAAATCTTCCATCAATCCATTGGTGCAATTATTTGAGTGGGTTACATCTTGAAAAAGCAAACTCTTATTTTAAATTAAAATAATATTTCATAATATTACTTACTTATATTTTTGGTCAAATAAATGAAACTTTGATGAGCATAAGAGACTTCTTTAAAAACATTGCAAATCTTACTGATCCCAAACTTTTGAATGCCACTGTATCGCACCTTCAGTGCTTGGCCCCTAATTAATCACTGCTAAAAAAAAACAGGCTTCATTTTCTTGAAGCAAAATTCCTTACAGATGAGATTTAACTGCCTTTGTCTAGCTCTTTGTCCTCCCTGAAAGCTCATTCTTCTTTGCTTCTAACAGGACACAGCAGTGAGTGCCCTCCTCCAGAGAACCTCCCCAATGAGACCATCTGTGTGGACAACGGCCGGTGTCTGATTGGAGAGTGCATCCCGTTCTGTGAAGCTGTGGAGAACCTGCAGTCATGTGCTTGCAATGGTAAAATGACCCGCTCACAATGCTGACAAATACTGTTGCTACACAGCAGTTACAGTTTTCAATGTATGTCTCAAGCAAACATTGCCATTTTAACTTTTCCTGTATGACATTTTTCAGAAACAAACAACTCTTGTAAGGTGTGCTGTATGGATAAGAATAATATATGTGCGCCATTTGTGAATGACAAGGGCAACCATCTCTATCTGCGGAAAGGCAAACCCTGCACTGTGGGTTTTTGTGATGGAGCGGTGAGTGACACGATGTTCATGTCTTTCTTTCTTCATTCAAAAAGAAATGTTTTTGAGGAATGTTTTTGAGGATTTTTCTCCATATAGTGGACTTCAATGGTGGCCAATGGGTTGAAGGTCCAACACGATCCCAGGCAGAGAATAAGTATCTGCACTAGCGAAACAATCTGTCATTTTCTAAAAGGTTTCTATATGAAGAAAAATCCTGGAATGTTTTTGTCAAATTATCAGGACATTTTTATTCTGGAAGTTTTAAGTTACATAAAGACACAAGCTGTTTTTTAAATTCACAGATCAGTTGCAGTAGTTCACAAACACTTGGTAATGGTTTCTGTTCAATTATTTAAACATTTCCTCTTTTTCCCAGGGCAAATGCATGAAACAGGTCCAGGATGTTATAGAGAGGCTGTGGGATTTCATTGAGAAGTTGGACATCAATACTTTTGGTAAGTTATCTGTGAACACAGTGATTTTATTTTACTTGAAATCCAATGGAGGAATGAGAACTGTGTTTGTGTGTTCTCAGGGAAGTTCCTGGCTGATAACATTGTTGGCTCAGTAGTGGTCTTCTCACTACTTTTCTGGATCCCTCTCAGCATTCTGGTCCACTGCGTGGTGAGTCATTTCCACTAACCTTTTACAGCTAGTTGTAGGTCAGAGGAAATGTGTGATACTATAATAGACTGACCTTGAGTGGTATTATAGTATAAAGGACTATTTATGCTAAGAGTAAAATAAATTGCAGACAAAAGGTCTATTTACACCAAGAGCGTAAATGAAATGGATAGCCTGCTTCCACCAAGACTAAAACAAATTTTTTTTTTTTATAAATCACAGATAAATTGATATAATATATAATATATATGGGAATATATGTGGGATTATTAGCATAAATAATACCATGTGTTATACTCGCAGGGACATGCTTGGAAATAATATTTCACGTCTTTGATTACATTCATTAGCCCTATTTGTAGTGCACCAGTCACCCAATATTAGCAATAAACTTGCTTTTAACGTCTTTTTGAATACAATGAGACATTTGTTTAAGTTATACTGTTTTCTTTGTGAAAATTCCTCCACCTACTCCGCAAAAATGTGTGTAGCGTCCAATCTTTTATTCCTTACATGTATTTAATTAAAAACAACAATAAAACATTCTAAAGGTTGAGGTGGACTCCAACTCGTTAACAGGTTATATTGATGTATTTTCTGAGGTATATAAGTGACTATTCACAGGCTGTTTTATTCATGGTATAATACAGTAAATGATTGGAAATAATATTTAATGTCTTTCATTCATTATTTGCAGCATGCCAGCCACCCAGTAAGCGCAATAATTTTGTGCTTTGACAGAATTTGAAAGCTGAGCTGTTCCCGATCTGGGCTATTTGCATGCGCAATAGGCTAGAATATACGCTTAAAATATTATAACTTTAATCTCGTAATTCCTACGAATTAATTCTTGTAATTTTGACTTTATTCTTAAAATATTTTGACTTTGTTCTCGAAACATTCAACTTTATTCTCGAAATGCTTTGACTTTATTCTCGTAATTTTGACTTTATTCTCTAAACTTTTTCACTTAATTCTTACATTCTACTGATTTCAGAGTGAAAAAGCACAGACAATAAAGATGTAATTCACTTAAATGCTAAATATTTAAGTTGCAATAATGACAGGCCCTATTCAAGAAAAAAGTAAGTTTGTTTTGTTTTACAGCAGTCCTGTTTCTCTTTCTCTTTTTAGGATAAGAAACTCGACCAGCAGTATGAGTTGAACACAAAGTCACTCTTCTACCCCAGTGTAAGTACCAATCAGAAAACAGAAAAGCTTATTTTCTTTAAAGGTGACATATGAAAATCTGTCTTTTTTGATGTTCAAGTGGTATAATCACATCCCCAGTGCATCTACCTACCCAGAAAATGTGAAAAAATGAGCCGTTCAGATTCTGTTCCCCCATGTTATAGAATAGGGGATCTCATTATAATATTACCACCCCTTAATCTACACCTTTCCACCCACGGCACCACCATTGTGTTTTTCGCAAGCGACAACGGTGTACCAGCACTAACGTCATGGCAAAAGTTTAAGCAAAGCATGCCATCTGTTGTCTTTGGCTACACAGATGAGCACAGAACACTATTTAGAGTTCTAGCCTCAGAGGAGACAAGAGAGCTGTGGATTTACTATTTTTTTTAACCGTATATATTACACTGCCGCCACAGATCTAGAATAAACATGTGATTTCTCTCCCAG
Source organism: Garra rufa (assembly GCF_049309525.1). NCBI lineage: Eukaryota > Metazoa > Chordata > Actinopteri > Cypriniformes > Cyprinidae > Garra > Garra rufa. Next base: position 26,738,441 of record NC_133373.1, read on the forward strand.
CTGTTTACCTTAACAGACATAACCATCTGTTTTTGTCACTCATGTGTTTTTAACATAAGCTTATGTGTATTTGACAGTTTAAGCACAATAAGACACAAAAGAGAACTTAGTTTAGTACTCACATGCCAATTGACAGCTGCTTTTTTGTGCGCGTGCTTCGGATGCGTACGGTCAGAAAACTGTATCAGAATCAGAAGTATAAACGAATATGGTTTTAAAATGCATGATTTCAGCGTGATAAACATATGTTTTTTAGCAGAGTATCTGAGGTTTGAGTTCTAAAGGCACAGCCCTATTCTGAAAAAGGGGGTGGGGAGCAGCAGCTCATTTGTATTTAAAGAGCCATGCACGAAAACATTGCGTTTCAAAATTAATTTTCAAAATTATGTAATAAATGATCTGTGGGGTATTTTGTAGCTGAAACTTCAGACACATTTTGGGAACACCTGAGATTTATATTACATATTGTTAAAGGGGCATAATAGGTCTCCATTTAACATTTTACGAAGTGTAACAAATGACTGTGTTCAGAATGCAGAGCTGCTGAGCAGTCTTGAATCAGCCTCAGTGCGGATCTTCAAACCACCCTCATCCTCAGGCTCCACTGCAGTGCCACGCTTCCAGGCGTCTGGACCTCTGCAGACCAGCACACCACCTGTCTCCATCTCTCAGGTGGCACCAGCTCCAACCCCAACCCCAACCCCAACCCCATGTCCTGTCCCTACAATAGAGCCCCAACGAATGGCCACCATCCAAGAAGATCCCAGCTATGATTCCCACCTAGACGAACAAGCCCTGGAAGAGGACTTCCATACCTCAGGCTCAGCATCACGTTCCTTTGATGATCTGACGGACAACCGAGAGAACGCCATGTCCTTCAGGGTAAAGAGACACGCACAGAGTAACAGCAAGGAGACTGAATGTTAAGAGTATAGTTATATAAAATGGGAAAAGGAAATGTGACTATGAATGAACAAAAAGGGAATATGATTGGGAATGCTCAAAGCTGAGCAGAACTGCAATGTGTGCTTACAGCTCCAGTATTGAAAATAACCAGAATGCAGTATGTTTTAAAGGGATAGTTCACCCAAAATTAAAAATTCTGTCATTAATTACTCAACTTCATGTCGTTCCAAACTTGTAAGACTATTGTTCATCTTTGGAACACAAATTAAGATATTTTTGATGAAATCCGCGAGCTTTCTGACCCTGCATAGACAGCAACGGACATGTAAAGGACATCATACAGTTTTGGAATGACATGGGAGTAAGTAAATGAGGATTTTTGGGTGAACTGTCCCTTTTTACTCAATCCCAAAATGAAAATTTGGTCATTAATCACTTACCCCCATGTCGTTCCAAACCCATAAAAGCTTTGTTCGTCTTCAGACCACAGTTTAAGTTTATAATTTTACGAAGCTAACGTTACAATAATACTTTTCGTACGCAAAGAAAACAAAACTAACGATTTTATTCAACAATTTGTCTCCTCCGCGTCACTGTAGCGCCTTTTTGGAGAGTATCCCCTGGACGCAAACAGCGTACGCTGTTCTCTATCAGCGTTTTCTACGTTTATTTACGCTTTAATTTGAACAAAAACAGCGTATCCGCGTGACGCAGCTGACAGAAAACTGTCTACGCTGTTTGCGTCCAGGGGATACTCTCCAAAATGGTGCTACAGTGACGTGGAGGAGACGAATTGTTGAATAAAGTCGTTATTTTTGTTTTCTTTGCGTACAAAGTATTCTCGTAGCTTCGTAAAATTATGGTTGAACCACTGATGGCAGATAAGACTATTTTGACGACGTCTTTCATACTTTTCTGGGCCTTAACAGTGTTATTTACTTGGCAGTAAATGGGACAGCCACATAGCTCCCGGTTTTCATCCAAAATATCTTAAATTGTGTTCCGAAGACGAACGAAGCTTGTACGTGTTTAGAACGACATGAGGGTAAGTGATTAATGACTATTTTCATTTTGTGGTGGAGTAAACCCTTTAAGCGGGCTGGACTTTTTTAAAGAAACAGGGCACCGATCATTCAGTGACTAAACATTAGATAGGAACTCAGTGTTTCCAGTCCTGTTAGGATTACGCAATATACACACATACACTCACAGAATCTCATCAGCGTTTTCTACACATGACCAGCTTCATTGTAAAGCTTAACTGCCCAATACTAAGATGTTTACAGATCTGTTTTTGTCTAAGGGATTGAACGGATGCTAACAGATCTTGGGAATCGTTATATTATGAATATACCTGTTATATTTTAGTTGATATGTTATGTGTATGTGCTCTGACACTCACCAGCAATCTTTTTGTAATCTTTATGGAACACAATGCTTTTCATCGTTTGCAAAAGACAATCTGACCTTTTAGGGACATTTGATATTTTCAGATATTGTCTGTGAAATATTTTTTTTGAAACGTGTAGCAGCAGATGTTTGGTAAATGAGAAGGTTTTGGCTCTTTGGCTTTATATGAAACACCAAAGTCACAGCTAAAATTACAAATTTGACAATCTGTATGCAAGGATATGTATCTTGCAGCTGCTCCCATAAGAATGTACTGATGAACACTGCTTTGAGATCAGCATCCAAAGTGCCTTGTATTTGTTTTTTTATTTGTATTGTGAAATCATATTTTACTCCATGTGTTCTGTAAAATGTGACCCTGAACCACAAAACCAGTCACAAGGGTCAAAACTGAGATGTATACATCTGAATAAATAAGGTTTCCAGTGATGTATGTTTTATTAGGATAGGACAAGATTTAGCTGAGATACAACTATTTGAAAATCTGGAAACTTGAGGGTGCAACAAAATCGCCTTTAAAGTTGTCCAAATGAAGTTCTTAGCAATGCATATTACTAATCAAAAATTACGTTTTGATACATTTACAGTAGGAAATTTTTTTCTCTTAATGGAAAAATCTTAATGGAACATTATCTTTACTTAATATCCTAATGATTTTTGGCATAAAGGAAAAATCGATAATTTTGACCCATACAATGTATTTTTGGCTATTGCTAGAAATACACCCGTGCTACTTAAGACTGGTTTTGTGGTCCAGGGTCACATATAATCTACAGGAAAACTCAAAAAGGGAATATGACATTGTCATTTACAGGTGGCTGAACCGTCACCCCCTTCTGAATCTTAATTGGGAATTTATTGGTGTTAATAGAATACCAAGCACTAGATCTTATACTTAACCCAACCCTGAAAACATGTGCTTTGTTTTTTATTCTCTGGTGTCAAATCCTGTGAAATTTTTTTTATGTTAGGAAATGTGCCCAGAATACTCAGACTGCATAGTTCCTCCCAATGCTGTGATGGGACATGAGAGAAAGTATTGAATTTTAAGACAGTGTTTTGTATCAGTGTGTTAGATATGTGTAACTTGGTGTATTTTGCAAGCTTTCATTTTCAAATAAAGTGTCAACCTTAATGTGAGTTATACTGAAATTTACATTCAACTTGACTCAAGACCTCTTTTATTAAATCAGTAGATTGGATCTTAAATTACAGCTGCTTTTCCTCAATGTAAAAATGTGAAACAGAAAAGGACAAAAACAAAAGAAGACATTAAATGATCACTACATACTATATGTAGCAGAAATGAAAAAGAACTGCAGTAGACTTTATCAACATCTACCTTAAAGGGATAGTTCACCCAAAAATTAAAATTCTGTCATTAATTACTCACCCTCATGTTGTTCCAAACCCGTAAGACCTTTGTGCATCTTCGGAACACAAATTAAGATATTTTTGATAAAATCAAATTTTTCAAATGTAATTTTATGAAGCTAAAAGAATACTTTTCTCTAGTATCACGACGCATGTGTGTGCCTTATAATAAAGTAAAAATAATAAAGCGCTTCTAAATAAAAGTTATTTTTGTTTGGATTTTTTTGCGCACAAAAATTATTCTCGTAGCTTCATAACCTTACGGTTGAATCAATGATATGACATGGACTATTTTAACAATGTTAGGCATTTCTGAGCCTTGAACTTAGTAGTTGTGTTGCTGTCTGTGCAACGTCCGAAAGCTCTCAGATTTTATCAAAAGTATCTTAATTTGTGTTCTGAAGATGAACGAAGGTCTTACGGGTTTGGAATGACATGAGGGTGAGTAATTATTCACAGAACTTTCATTTTTGGGTGAACTATCCTTTTAACTGTTTTACATTTGATTTTAACATCAATTCGAAGTGCTTTGGCCAGTCCAGCATCTGGTGTCTTCAGTCTGGTTAAAGTAGTTCAAATTAGATGGACTCTGACAACAGAAGTTCATGAAGGAAATGAAGAGCCCCATCTCACATGACAGGGTTCATGGCTTCATACAGCCTCTGTACAGCGAGCTCCACCATTTCTCTGAGAGAATCATCTTCAGAATTGGCCTCCTCACATTCCACGGTCTGAACACAAATATAAAAACACTCAAGAGTTAGAAGACATCCCTTCCCATAAAACTTGCTTGTGTCTGATGCACAGAGTGTGATACTTACTCTGGTTTCCAGATTGATAAAGGCAGTTTTCCCATCTACACTTACAGCGAGACAGTTCTTGTCTTTAAAGTCGACACACTCTTCTCCAAACATGTCTCTGCAGATTGAAGGAGAAAAAGAATTTAGTTCATCGTAAATTTCATTGACAGTTAGCCGAGCGCTGTGAGGATGAACTTACTGGAACATTTTGAGTAATCGGTTCTGGTAAACATTCACATCCACCTTCTTTTCTTGAGGCTGAACAACTAAGATGAAAAAATAAAGAGGAAAACGTTGGTGTAACTAAGACTACTCAGTAACAATTTTAACATCACGAGAAAGGAGAAAAAGAAAGAGAAAGAAACAATCAAGGAAGGCAAAAATGAGGAAAGTAAAAAAAGAAGGGAGGAAGGGGGAGAGGTGAGGAAAGTAGAAAGGAAGCAAACAAAATTGAGTAAGGAAGGAAAAAAGTGGAGAAAGTAGTAAAGGAAGCAAACAAAAAGTGAGAAAGGGATGAAGAAAGAAAAATGAGTAAAGCAGAAAGGAGCAAGCAAAAAGTGAGAAAGGAATGAAGGAAGGATGGATGGAAGGGAAAAAGTGAGGAAAGGAGAAAGGAGGCAAACAAAATATGTGACCCTGGACCACAAAACCAGTCATAAGGTTAAATTTGACAAAACTGAGATGTATACATCATATGAAAGCTCAACAAATAAGCTTTCTATTGGTGTATGGTTTGTTAGGATAGGGCAATATTTGGCCGAGATACATCTGTTTGAAATCAGAAATCTGAGGATGCAAAAAAATCAAAAAGACTGAGAAAATCACATTTAAAGTTGTCCAAATTAGGTATTTAACAATGCATATTACATATCAAAAATTACATTTTGATATGTTTACAGTAGGAATTTTACAAAAAATCTTCATGGAACATGAACTTTACTTAATTTCTTAATGATTTTTGGCATAAAAGAAAAATCTAAAATTTTGACCCATGCAATGTATTTTTGGCTATTGCTACAAATATACCCCAGCGACTTAAGACTGGTTTTGTGGTCCAGGGTCACATATAAGAAATGAAAGAAGGAAGGAATGGAAAAAGTGAGGAAAGACGGAACAGGGTATCTATCTGCAGATATGAACAAGTGAAATTTAAGACTTTTTAAGACCTTTTTAATACCTACTTTTATGAAATTTAAGACCTAACCCTGTAATGGAAATATATGTTATATTACATGCATATATGTAATATATTTAATTTGTTTAATGTAAAAAGTAAACAGTATTTCATGGCTGTCATAAATTATATTTATTACTACAATATACAGTGAACTTTTCATATCAGCAGATACTATTCCACACAAAATATCCCCATAAAAGTACCACTTGGAGATATCTGGTGATGTAAACAGTTTATTCCGAAGCAATATTTTCATCAGTGCTCTTTTAGCTTTTACATCTTAAATCTGCATATTTGATTGAACTTTATAAAGGCCTTTTTTTTTACTTTTGAAATGTATGCATCACCTTTGAAATCATTACAATTGATCAAATTCTATATGGCTGTTAGCAGTCAGATTACGTAATTTACACTGCAAACTTAAAAGTGCAATAAAAGCTGTTATGAGATTAATGTTTTAAATACATTTATGAATGTACAAATTAGAAATGTTGGGGTGGGGATGCATACTTTTAAACATACTAAACTACCAGCAGGTGGTGGTAAGTCACTTCATGAGCGAGTTACTGAGTTATTTCAAGTGATTCGAGCAAAAACACTGAATCATTTAGTAGTAAAACGTTGCTTGGAGAATGTGCTATACTTCTGCGATCCTTGTTTGGAACTATTTTCGTTGGTGAAACAGAACAAAACAGTAAATATTTTGTTTAAAAAATGTAAGTAAAGTAACTACTTGACTAACTAGTTTATTAAACTAAAATTAATGTAACATTTGTAATCGTGAGAATATTCAGCAAAAAGCTGAAGCCCTTAGTATATTACTGAACTATATCATGTTATAAATAAACTATACATTTTCAACTGTTGCCTCAGTGTGTTTAGAGTTTCTTTATGTGTGCTGTTAAGCTCATTTGTTTTAAAGTATGTCACAAAGAGACCAGAAATACGCTATCCATTATCAATTGCTGTTTACGTTGAATGCATTAAAATAGGAATCTTTCTTGCCTTTCGATGCTTCGCTGGGTATTTTTGTCACTTCAGTTTTAATCAGGCTGTTTGTTCGGTCAGGCAAGAAAAAAAAACAATTTAAAAGTATCTCGAAGGCTAGCTCGACCTATATTTATTATTATTATTATTATTGAGACCATTATATATAGAAAAAAGCTTGTTGGACCTGTATTCCGCTACTGTGATTCTGTCTAAAGACGCAGTAACTACCACAGGGGGAGAAAAAAAAATCTTCAGTCCGTCAGACACTGTGACTGCGGTCATACCAATCGCGTCTTGAAAATACACGGTCACGCCAGCCGCACTTTTTTTGTATGCGCGTCTAATCGCGCACTTACGGTATGGGTGCTGGGAGCGGTCAAAATGGATTTAAAGACGCTGTTAGAATGGCGTTTTCTTTATGCTTTACCTGATATTTTCCATCAGGACCTAAATTAAGTAATGAAAACTGAAGATTTTTTAGCGGACATGTGACCAGAACTATTTAAGACCTACCGAAACTGAATTTAAGACTTTTTAAGACTTTTTAAGGATCCGCGGATACCCTGAGGAAGGAAGGGAAAAAGTGAAGAAAGTAAAAAAGGAAGGAAGAAAGCAAAAAGTGAGAAAGGAAGGGGGAAAAGGTGAGGAAAGTAGAAAGGAAGCCAACAAGAAGGAAGGAAGGGAAAAAAGTGAAGAAAGTAAAAAAGGAAGGAAGAAAGCAAAAAGTGAGAAAGGAAGGGGGAAAAGGTGAGGAAAGTAGAAAGGAAGCAAATAGGAAGGAAGAAAGGTAGGGAAAAAAAGTTAGGAAAATAGAAAGGAAGCAAACAAGAAGAAAGGAAGGAAAAAAGTAAGCAAAGTAGAGAGAAAGCAAGCAAAACGTAAGAAAGGAAAGAAGAGAAGGAATGAAGAAAGTAGGGGAAAAAGAGAAAGCCAACAAAAAGTGAGAAAGAGGAAGGAAGGAAGTAAGGAAGGGAAAAAAGTGAGGAAAGTAGAAAAGAGGCAAACAAAAAGGAAGGAAGGAAGAGGAAAAAACGAGGAAAGTAAAAGGAAGGAAGGAACAAAAAGTAATCAAAAAGGAAGGGAGGGGGAAAAAGTAAGCAAACAAAAAGTAAGAAAGGAAGGAATTAATGGTGGAAGGAAGAGAAAAAATTGAGGAAAGTAAAAAGGAAGAAAGGAAGGGAAAAAAGAGGAATTAAAAAAGGAAGGGAAAAAGAGGAAGCAAACAAAAAGTGAGAGAGAAATGAAGGAAGGAAGGGAAAAAAGTAAGCAAACAAAAAGAAAGAGAAAGTAAGGGAAAAAAGTAAGCAAACAAAAAGAAAGAGAAAGTAAGGGAAAAAAGTAAGCAAACAAAAAGAAAGAGAAAGTAAGGGAAAAAAGTAAGCAAACAAAAAGGAAGGAAGGAAGGAAGCAAGGGGAAAAAATTAGGAAAGTAAAAAGGAAGAAAGGAAAGAATGAATGATGGAAGGAAGAGGAAAAAGTGAGGAAAGGAAGCAAGGGAAAAAGTAAGCAATCAAAAAGGAAGGAAAGGGAAAAAAGTGAGAAAAGTAAAAAGGAAGGATGGAAGGGGAAAAGGGAAGAAAGGGTAAAAAAAGTGAGGAAAGTAAAAATGAAGAAAGAAAGGGAAAAAAGCAAGCAAACAAAAAGGAAGGAAGGAAGAAAAGAAGAGAGGAAGGAAATGTGAGGAAGGAAAAAAGTAAGGAAAGTAGAAAGGAAGCAAACAAAAGGGAGGAAGAAAAGAACCACGAAAATAAAAGAAAGGGGAAAAAAGAAAGGAAGAAAAATGGGGGAAGCAAAAAGGGAAGATATAAAGATAAAATGGAAATGAAGAAAAGAAACAAATAAAAATGTAAACAGACAAAAATATATGAACAGTGATGAATTGATTATAATGATTTTAACATCGTTAGAAAGAAAAATTTGAAAAATGAACAAAAAAGGAAACAAGAAAGGAAGGATGAGAAAACGGCAAGAAAAGAAAAGCAAGCAAAAAGTGAGGGAGGAAAGAGGAATAGGACAGGATAGAAGCAAGAAAAAGAGAGTAATAAAGAGAAAAGAAGAAAGGAAGGGGGAAGAAATAAAGATAAAACATGTAGGAAACTTAGGAGGACAAAAGAAGTCAAAAGGAAAGAAAGCAAAAAAGAAATTGACAAAGATAAAAAAGAGAAACAAGAAAAAAAGAAAGGAATTTGCAAGATTACGACAATACTTAAAAAAGGAAGGAAAGAAATAAAGAAGAAGAAATAAGGATGGAACAAAAGAAAATAAAGAAAGCCAGCGAAAACAAAAGCAAGAAATAAGAAGAAAAAAAAAGAATATACAAAAGAAATTAAGAAAAAAAGATAAAAAGTAATAGAAGCTAAAGAAAGAAAACATTTGAAGACAACCATGAGCTGTTAAATCGATGAAAGCTCACCTTTCTGAGCTTTAGGGTTTGACTGTACCTCCAGCACCACTGTGGTGACGGCATCAGCGTACATGTCATTCAGAGGATTGGCAAACCACTGACAGACAAACACAACAGACACACACACAATCAACCTGAGTCACTTCAGTTGCCATAGTTACACAGGGTTTGAATAACTGGTGTGCCGCCTCACCTCCAACATGACCATGTTTTGATCATGAATCACTGTGATGCTGTTAAAGACTCTTAGCGTGCTCTTCTCTGAGATCTCAATCTCCTCCACATCACCTGTAACACACACATACATGCATGATGAGCACCACATATCAACACAACACACACACACACACACACACACACACACACACACACACACACACACACACACACACACACACACACTGGTATACACACCTGTCAGGTGCCGTAGCTGACTCAAAAGCAAGGGAAAAGGGCCGGTGAAGGGAATGGCTTGAGTCTGTTTAACTGTGCTCATGGCCAGATCAGTGTAATCTGCATAAGAAAAAAAAAAACAGGTGTGAGAAGCACTCAAACACATTAAATACATGAAATGATCACAAACACCAACTCACTGGAGAGGTCAGAGGGGGCAAGGATGTGATAACTGAAGTTCTTTTTTACAAGGATGCCTGAGACCCGCTGACCCTGCACACACTTCTTATCCGCAAGGGATCCCATCACCTTTAAAGGTCCAAAAAAAAAAAAGGAAAGGAATTATAAAAAGGACAAAAAGGATTTATCAGAGAAATTAGGGACTCATAATAGGGCTTAACTATGCAGTATGTTTGTAATGTGATTTTTTTTGTAGCTTATTTGAATGTTTGCAAAAGTTTATCTATATTAGTTGATAATATTAACATTACTCAGTTATTATTATAATTAATATTAGTCAGTGACTATACTGATGCAATGATTCACTGTACATTCATGACTGATTTATTCAAAATCACCAGAACAAAACAGACAGAAAGAAAAGACAAAGAAAGAAAGACAGTCAAAGACATAAAAAAGACAAAGTCAAACAGAAAGAAAATCAAACTGAAAGAAAAGACAAAGTCAGTCAAAAAGACAGAAAAAAAGAGAGAACAGAAAAAGTCAGACTGAAAGAAGGAAAGAGAGAAAGGAACAAAATCAAAAAGCAAGAAAGTCAGTAAGAAAGAAAAGAACAGAAAAGTCAGACTGACAGAGGGAAAGACAGACCGAAAGTAAGAAAGTAAGTCAGAAAGAAAAGACAAAGAATGAATGAAAGCAAGAAAGACAGTAAGCAGGAAGAAATAAAAAAGAAAAGAAAAGTCAGACTGACAGAGGGAAAGACAGACAGAAAGAAAAGACAAATAATGAACAAAAGCAAGAAAGACAGACAGACAGGAACAAAGTCAGAAAAAAAGAAAAGAGGGAAAGACAGAAAGTCAGAACAAAAAGACAAATAATGAACGAAAGAAAGACAGACAGGAACAAAGTCAGAAAGAAAGAAAGAAAAGAAGGAAAGACAGACAGAAAGTAAGACAGTCAGAAAGAAAGAAAAGACAAAGTATGAAAGTCAAACAAAAAGAAAAGAAAAAAAAGAATGAATTAACAAACAGATGAAAGAAAAAAGACAGACAGACAGAAAAGAACAAAGTCTGTCAGAAAGAAAGAAAAAAGAACAGGAAAAAGTCAGACTGAAAGAAGGAAAGACAGAAAGGAACAAAGTCAAAAAGTAAGAAAGTCAGTCAAACAGAAAGAAAAGACAAAGAAAGAAAGGAACAGAAACGTCAGACTGACAGAAGGAATGACAGAAAGAAAGAATGAACAAAAAAGAAAGACAGAAAGTAACAAAGGCAGTCAGAAAGAAAGAATGAAAGAAAGAAAAGACAAAGAAAGAAAGTCAGACAAAGAAAAGACAAAGAAAGAGAAAAATAACGAACAAATGGATACAAGAGAGAAAGAAAGACAGACAGACAGAAAGGAACAAAGTAAGTCTAAAAGATCAGAAAGAAAGAAAGTCAAAAAGAAAGAAAAGAGAAAGAAAGAAAAAGTCAAACAAAAAGACAAAGAAAGTCAAATAAAAAGAAAGAAAGAAAAAAGAAAGGAAGAAAGGAAAGAACAGAAAAAGGTCTGAAAGAAGGAAAGACAGACAGAAAGGAACAAAGTCAGAAAGTCAGTCAAACAGAAAGAAAAGACAAAGAAAATAAGAATGTCAAACAGAAAGAAAGAAAAGACAGAAAGTAAGAAAGTCAAACAGAAAAAAAAGAATGAATGAAGGAACAGGAGAAAGAAAGACAGACAGAAAGGAACGAAGTCAGTCAGAAAGAAAAAGTCAAAAGAAAGAAATTCAAACAAAAAGACAAAGTCAGAAAGAAAAAAAAGAGAAAAAAACAGAAGTAGTCAGACTGAAAGATGGACAGACAGAAAGGAACAAAGTCAGAAAGTAAAGACAAAGAAAGAAAGAAAAAAAACAAACGAATGGATGAAAGAAAGATAGACATGAAAGGAAAGAAAAAAATAAATTAAACAAAAAGACAGAAAGTCGAACAGAAAGAAAGACAACAGAAAGTCAGAAAGAAAGAAAGAATCAAAGAAAGCAAGAAAGAAAAAAAAAATTAACAGAGAAAGAAAAACAATAGTTTGGTTGTTTTGATTCAAACACTAGTGAGTTCAATTCAAACTAAACTTTTGCAAGTTTACGATGTGTCATGAAGGATTCATTAAATTTAATAAAATTTAATAAAAAATAAAAAATTTTAGTCGTCATCTGGATGAATGAAATCAGATGAACTGTTTACTCAGAACTGTTTATTATTTTTACAACTGAAGAGACATGTAGGAATGACATCTGCGGTCTCACCTTAGCCAGTTTCTCTCCTCTGAAGTTCAGCGTGACGGCCTCAGTGTTACGAGGGTTGTGCACCTCAATGTGAACCTCATCATTGTCCTCATACTCCCGAATCAGGGCGGCTTTCAGTCGAGCCATCTCATTCTGCTCTCCATGAACCAGGATCTGAAAACCACAACAATAACATGACATCTAATCTAGAACCGATGGCCTGCTGCCATGACCGTCTCGTGACAATCACTTACCACATGAGGAGGTTTCAGAGCTCGGATGAACTCGCTGGTTTGCTGGTAGTCTGTATGAGCCGAGAAGGATATATAGTCCACGGACATCTTCAGCGGAAGCTTCTGTCCTGACATGGTGGTGATCTCCTCTGGCTCAGACATGATATGCTGAAGAGAAAACAGGGTGAAGACAGGTTACAGCATTAATAAGAAAACGGCAGCTGATCTGTGGTGATATTGTTGCTGAAGGAGGAGCTTCACCTTGGCAAGTGTTCCTTCCACACAATAACCTGCTATGATGACGCCGTTCCTCTTGTCGGTGCACCAGCTCTCAAAAAGCTCTCTGGAAAGACCGCTCTGCATCATACCTGGAGATGCCATCACCACACTAGGGCCAATATCATCAAAATGGTCCATACTCTGGAGGAGAGGACATAAGTTTATACAAATTAGATAACTTTTTTTGGATTATGAAACTTTTCTTACTTAACCAATGTTGTTATTGTTAACTAAAACTATTGAAAATATTTATTGGTATTTAAAATTTGTATATTTTATTGTAAAATGAAATAAAATACTATAAAATACTTTTTGTAAAAATATTATTTTTACAAAAAAAAAAAAAAACTAAAATCGTTCCTAGCAGAAAGAAAGAAATAAGCCGAAGGACTACAAAATTACAAAAAAAAAACTGAAATAAAAATGAAGTAAAATATATCGAAATATTAAATAAGCAAATGTAAGAAAATATAATAAAAACTACTAACACTAAAATGATAAAAGAAAATATAAAAATGCTAGCTAATTCAAAAGAAAATATAAATATTAAATAAATACTTTAATACTAAAATAAGTTTAAGCACTAAAATTACCAGAGAATTTAAACATAAATCAAAATCATTTTTAAAAACAAAAACTAATAAAAATGTCAAAATCAACTAAGAAAATTAATTTAATAATTTAAATAATAATAATTGAATTAAAAAGATTAATAAAAAATAAAAGCTAATTTAAAATAAAATATAAATATTTGATAAAACTTCAATGGATATTAGAAATTTTGCTTTGCCAACTTACTAAAATTAATATAAAAATTAGTATAAAAATTAAAATAAACAGATATAAACAGATACAGTAACACAAATGAAAATAAAACAACAACGTGGTTTTGAATAGTAAGATTTGTAATGTTTTTTAAAGAAGTTCAAAAAGCAAACAGCAAAGACAGTAGCGTTTTGAAACGTATTTACTTATTAAAATAACTGTTTTCTATGTGAATATATATTTTTAAAGTAATTTCTGCCTGTGATTTCAACACTAAAATTTTAACATTATTACTTCAGTCACATGATCCTTCAGAAATCATTCTAATATTCTGATTCGTTGCTCAAAAAACATTTATTATTATTATTATTATGTTGAAAACATATGAGTAGAATTTTTTCAGGTTTCTTTGATGAATAGAAAGTTCAGAAGAACAGAATTTATCTAAATTAGAAATCTTTTGTAACTTTATCAATGTCTTTATCAACACTTTTCGTCAATTGAAAGCATCCTAGCTAATTAACAAAATATATATAAATACTGACTCCAAGCTTTTAAATGGAATAGTAATGTTATAATGTTACAAAATGAAATGTTATTTCAGACAAAGCTTATCTTGGGATCTTTCTATTCATCAAATAATCCTGAAAAAAAAATGTACTCAACTGTTTTAAATATTGATAATAATAATAATACTAATGTTCCTTGAACAGCAAATCAGCATATTAGAATGATTTAGAAGGCTCATGTGAAACTGAAGACTGTAATAATGATGCTGAAAATTCAGCTTTGAAATCACAGGAATAAATTACATTTTAAAATATATTCAAGTAGAAAACTATTATTTTAAAGAGTAAAAATATTTCAAAATTGTACCGTTTTTGCTGTACTTTGGATCAAAAAAATGCAGGCTTGGTGAGCAGAAGGAGACTTTAAAAAACAACTGGTAGTAGACTGGTAGTGTAGACATATATACATATTGTCTGGCCTACTCATAGATTTATGAAGATGCCAACCTTAAGATTGCTGATATGCTTGAAGACAAACGGGTTGTTAATGTTAATGGCCTTGCGGATCTTATCGTTCATGGCGTTCACGTAGGTCTGGTACACAGCCATGCACTTCTTTGCCAGGGATGAGGCATAGTAGATAGGAATGTCATGGAGTTCAGGGTGATTCTGCCAGTACTCATCTGAAATAGAGGACATACAGAACATCAGTGAGGCATTATTAATGATGAGGCTGAGAGTCTAAACTGCTGGACTTTACCTAGAATGAGCAGAAGCTCTTGGGCTCGACCCAAAGCAAACACAGGGATGAGACAGCGGCCCTCACGGTTCACTATGTCATGGACTGTGTTGCAGAAACGAGCCTCTCTTTCCTCTCTCTTCTCATGGATGTGCGTGCCATATGTAGACTCCTACAAAAACAGGAGAGAAGACAGGCATAAAACATGTTGTAATGTATTTATTTTTGTGTGGGGCCAGAGAAAATCATAATGATGTTGTCAGCATAAAATCTAGTACATACTGTGATGAGAATGTCTGGTTTGACGCTGGGAATCTCAGCTGCCATGAGATGTCTGTCTTCTTGACGTGAGAAATCTCCTGTGTACAGTAGCTAAAGAGAATGACCAAAATTATTAGCAGAAAGTCTGCGAGTGTTACTGTATCTAAATGAAAAACTACACTTACCTTCACTCCTGCAATCTCAATCATGAACATAGCTGCTCCCAAAACATGACCTGCGTGGTAGCACCAAAACTTGATGCCAGCCACTTCTTTCACTTCATGGAAGTTGATGGTCTCAATCTTGTCCATGCTTTCTTCTAGATCAGTCTCGGTGTACAGCATGTCATCTGCTGAGATGTTGCTTCAGATACAAGGACACCAGACAATATATTAGAGCTGGTTCTTTCTGAATGAATGACTACATTTCTGTTTTATTGAAAAAAGAGCTGTGGTATACCTGACTTTCACATAGTCTGAAAGCAACCAGCGGTAAATGGCTTTGGTGGCATGGGTCATGAAAGTCCTGCCTTTGAAACTTGTCTTCTGTAAAAACCATGGCAAGGCTCCACAATGATCCAAGTGAAAGCTGGCAGAGAAAAAGAGGAGGTCAGCAGATCCAGTCAAGGATTCAGTATCTTTCATTTAGAGAATGGGACTCACTGGCTAATGAGGAGAAGATCAATCTCAGCTGGGTCTATCAAATCAATGTAAGGCAATGCATCCATGCCCTCCAATCCAGGATGGATGCCACAGTCCAGCTGCAAAGACATTACATGTCAAAAATGCATCTTTCAAATCCATTAAAAGAAGAATAGAGCACAACATTTTGCTCACCATGATTTTACGTCCCTTGAACTCCAGGATGATGCATGACCTGCCCACCTCTTGACCAGCTCCTCTGTTAGGAACATCACAGTAAGAAATAGTTCAGAGTTATACAGTTGCAGTCAAAATTATTCAACCCCCTTTGACCTGCAAAACATTTTGCTGCAGCGCTTAGACGCTTCTGTCAGCTCTCTACTGCAATCTCGGCCCATTCCTCGCCTGAAAAAGCTTCCAGATCACTGATCATTTTTGGTTTTCACTTTGCCACTGCTTTCTTCAAATTTGACCAAATATTTTCAATGAGAATTAAATCTGGAGACTGAACAGGCCACTCAAGAACATTCTATGACTGATCTCTGAACCAAGCATAAGTAGATTTGGATGTATACTTTGGGATGGCTGTCCTGCAGGAAAGTCTATTGATCGTCAGCTTCAGTCTTTCCATCAACGGCATCACAATTCTTGTCAAAATGGCCAGACAGGTCTATCCAAATGAATTTTAACATGTTCAATTCTTCTTGGTCAAGAGTGGCATTCGGCAAGATGCCCCAACAATAAACCCATACTTGTCTAGTGTTCTTATACTCTGCATTGAAATGTTTTTACTCCTTTCATTGGGTCATCTTGCAAGTCTTTGGTTGTACATTGCAGGTTTTTCTCAGTTGCTCTCATCAAATTTATGATGATATTGTGCTTTTTCTTCAACAGCCTCAATGGTTTTGTGGTACAACATATTTTAAACTAAGAATAAAATAAGGCTGATATCTGTTTCTAGGAGCTTTTAAAGTCTTGGTAGTCATTACGTAGCCTTAGACGTTCTAATGTAATAAAACTATTCTTCTCTATAGTTTTTCTGAGAGCTCTGTTGACTTTGCCATATTTGCTACTCAACTTTAGCACATGCACGGGCTAAGTCTAACAGCTCAAGCTAATTCTGTTTACTAATAAAGTTTCTAAAGGCTTAATTGTGTTTTAAGACAATTTTGTTCCCCAATGTACACATACGTGATGCTGAATAAGGGTTATATAGTTATGACACAGCTGTTTTTTTTTTAATCCTACAACTCAAAAATATTACATTATCACTATTTATATGCCAGTAAACTGTTATAGATGCAATTTTTATACAATCCTAGATCTTCAGAAAAGCTTGTATTTGTAAACTGCAGTCTCTGAGAGGTTGAATATATTTGACTACAACTGTAGTACTCAGAGAAAGAATTATCAAGGCTGCAATGCATATTTAATCTCACTTTCGTCCTGTTTAATACTATGTTTATTATCAGTCACCAAAACATTTGGCGCGGAACAGAACTACTAACGTTACTGAATGTAGTTATGAATGAACTGAACTCACAGTGGTCTTATGAGGAGCTGATCACTCTCTTCCGCAGGCACTGGTACATCCGCTTTACGTTTTGTAGCCATGCTTATGGTGTATTTTATACGTAACTAAGAATTACTTATTCAATATCCATCGATACTTCTAATAATAATAGACAACGACGAGGAGCACTGAGAACCATACACCATGGGCATGAGACAAGTACTTCCGGTGTAGTCATGAGTCAAAATAAAAGCTCGACGTGAAAATAAATAGAAAAGAAAACGTGAACTAAAGCAGATAGATAAATAGTTTGTTAAATTATATCGAAAAGCTTTGAGGAAAATTACACAAGCTCAATTAGAATAGAATAGAAAAAATAAACCGAATATATTTAAAGATGAAAAACTGACGAATGAATCAAAACGAGATTTTGTTGCCGAATATAAGCGTTTAAAGTCAACACTTTGTTTAAATATTTAGAAAAAAAATGTGCTACCTTAAAAGCGTATTGTTTTTCAAACTTTATTCAGCTTTTCAAGCTTTCGGCTTTAGGTTACGTCCCTCAACTCTGATTGGACAGCAAGATCGGTTGTTCCCTCTAATTGGCCGACCGGATATGATTGACAGGTGATATGATCCCGCCCACAAATCAAATGTAAAGTGAACTTCTACAGTACAGGTACGAATGGGTGGAATCCAGAAGTGTTGATCTGGCCAATTGTGCGTGTGATGGAGCTGTTCAACTCTTCTGTTCAAAGACGAATTAACTTCTCATTACCTCTTTTTCTTTTTGATCTGATGGACTCCATGAGGAAACAAAATACTTTTTTAAACAAAATACTTTAAGGAATGACTGACACGGACTGAGTTTGAATCGGGTTTAGTGCGGTCTTTTTTAAAGTACAAGCTGTAACAAACGTTTCTTGTCTTGGTCAAAGTCTTGATTTAAAGGGAGTAATCATGCCTGATCAACTGACAGTGCCGGAGTTTATGGACATTACCAATGAGGACTATAAAGCACCTACAACATCAGTGTTCTCCACACGCATGGCTCACTGTAGGAATACCGTTGGCGCTTTGGAAGAGGTAAAACACCTTTACAATGTCAGAAATACGGATGTATAGGACAACACAATTTACAGACGAGCGCGAAGTGCGCAATACACAATTATGACATCTTTATAACTGTATTACAGAAAGTGTGCTGTCTAACTTCAGAACATAGGTTCTGTAAATACTTTAAATTAGACTATTTTAATAAAAGGAGCCTGGAAAATGACTTCCTTCTTGTAGCACCAAAGCTTAGTGTATCCCCTGTTGGAAGTGAACCTCGCCCATGTTTCTCACGGGTTCAAGTAACTTCTTATCGCAGTGTTATGAAATAAATAGACTAGTACGTTATGTTTGACGCCACTCATAACTTGTTAACACTTTAAGTCTTTTATAACTCTCAAAGTCACATAATGAGCCTGATTTTACGTACATTTACCATAACAGTAATATGTTTTTTTATAAATGCTTATAGCAGATCTTATTTACTCAGGCTTGTGTCTGAGGTAACATAGCTGTTTTTAACAAATACATATATTACAGAAATATTACAAACATAAAAAATGTTGAAGATTTTATAATGATAAAATGATAAACATTTAAAACTATTCACAAGACCCAAGTCGAAAAAAGTGTCATGGCATTGTTGACATACTGTGGTTGTGCCATGTTTTACTAT
Organism: Garra rufa; assembly: GCF_049309525.1. Taxonomy (NCBI): domain Eukaryota; kingdom Metazoa; phylum Chordata; class Actinopteri; order Cypriniformes; family Cyprinidae; genus Garra; species Garra rufa. Next base: position 26,756,998 of record NC_133373.1, read on the forward strand.
TATTTTACAATGGCACTGCCATAATATACTGTAAAAAGTTTTATAAACTCTTTGCTTGTGGATCTAAGTTAATTAAGCATTTTAATTTAAGCTGATTTTTTACTTTACATACAGTAATAGTGATGTAGAACTTTTAGTAATAGTCTAACTTGTGTATCAGTTTGTTAAGCAAACTGAGAAGGTAATATTGCTTATACACCAAAATACACTCATTCAAATGGAAGAAACTTAACAGAAGAGAAACATAACACAACTTTTAGTAACGCTTCATTTAACGGTGTCCTTACTACGCATGTTACGTGTACTTTCTATAGTAATAGCAATGAATTATGTATAATTACATGTAACTCACTCCAAAGCAAATCCTCATTCTAACCCTAAATAGTAAGTGCAAGTAGTAAATTAATATTACTCAGTACTTACATGCATAATTATGTTATAACATGGACATCTTAAAGTGTATATACTTTTATAACAAAATATAATCGAAAAACTATATGGAGCAAAAGCATGTCATCATAAGTCTCCATGCTTTGAGCAAAAACATAAATTCAAGTGCATCATCAGTGATCAAATTGAGTATGTTTAACAGCCTGTTAGTTCCTTTCTAAATGTGGCATTGTAAGTTGTTGATGTTTAAATTGCTCAAACTAAATGGCTTAAATATAGACATTAATTAAATATTTATGTAGTGTCAACTTTATCTTCATTTGATAGTTCAGTCTATGTTTAAAATTAGGTTTGTCTGACAAAATGATTTACAGTGTATAAGGGTTCACCCTTGCATGATACTGTTAACTAGATTTCAGATGTCAGTTTCATGTTGGTAGGCATTAGTCCAAATGATGGATACTGTAAATCACCTCTTTTCTAATCAGAAACCATTTCATTTATTTTCTAGGAAAAGTTAGAAACTAGAAAAGTTGAACTTACATTGTAAAAACATTGTGTCAGATAACCTAATAATGTGTTTTGTGTGGTAACATCTAGAGTAACTGGTTTACACCTATTTTAATAGTTACATCAGGTAGAAAGTTTATTTTTTATATACTTCTGATCTCTCCAACATCATAAAGGCCCTGATGTACCCAAAACGAAGTACGAAATACATGAGCAGCGGTGTCCACCTTCTTTTTCAATGAGAAAACGAGAAGAATAACGAAGTGCAGTAAATGATAAAACTGTTTGCACTACAAACCACTGTGTTCATTATTAAGATAATACATTAAAATAATATGGTAAGACACACCAGTTTACAATATCAAGCAGCAAAATGAGCAGTTTTGTACAGCTAGAAATAGCTGGAAGTGGATGAGACCAGAAGCCAGACGCATTAAATTTACAAATGGCCACGTTTCGGGAAAAATAAGGTGGACACTATAAGCGAACATCCCGACACCGTCCACTCTGATGAAAGCAACGTTTAAATGAATATGTAAATATGTGCTGCACTCTTTCCTCTTGGTAACAAAATAAGCACAACAAAAATGGATAAAACAGCAAGCTTTTTTTCTAAAAAAGCATCCGATTGTAGCAAACAAGGGTATGTTTGCAAGAGCTCTGCAAATCACCTAGAGAATCGTCACAGACCAATGGTGGTTCAAAGCTGTTTTGCAGCTGGAATTAACTTTTCTAGAAAGTTTGCTTTGGCAAGCTACTTTGAACTCCCAAAACACTAAACGAACTTTGTTTTGGCCAAATTTTGTTAGAAATGATGTCACATCAGTTCGTTCTTCGATTTCACTTGAAGTATATCGGGCTTTAAGACGTAAAATTAGGGCTGGGCGATTAATCGAAAAATAATCGAAATCGACATTCAGAACCTATAATCGATCAAATGTTTCCAGGTCGATTATTTCGATTACTTTTCCTTTAAAAACAGTACCGCGTTTGGAGTCACGTGACCCCGCTCCGTTACATTAAGTTATTCCGCCGACATGTCCATGGAGAGCTTAAAAAATTTACAGGATATACAAGAGTAATTTCGTTTAGAAGACAGTGCTTATTTTCTACTTTGAAAGTGCATTTTCGGTTTTCGGCCGAAAGACTTTTATCACCGAAACAACACGGCCGAAACAGTATGTTGACACAAACAGAAACCGCAGCCTGCACGTGCTTGTCTGAAGCAACACGTCTGCGGTGTGGACGTTTTTCAGTATATCTGAGAAAGACCCATGGATAGCGATTTGCAAAACATGTTTTGCCGAAATTTCTAGAGGGGTTGTGTCTGCAGTCGTGCGTGCAGTGATAAGAGCAGAGATCGAGACAAATGTAGCTTTCAGTGAGTGAAAAACATTAGCTTTACGTTAGTGTTACGTCAAAATATTTTAAAGATATGTCTTTTCATACTGTATTTTTATTAATATTTATGTTTTAAACCATGGAGGTGAGCCAATGGATATCACACAAGCAACGTGAAAACTGCGCAATGTTAAAATGAAAGTAAAAACTGATTTTCAGCATCTGACGTGCATTCTCTCAGAGACAACGAGAGACAATTATACTTCATATGCTGATATTAATTTAGTCCCCTAATATTTTCCTTGTGCTCTGAATATGGTGGGAAACGTATAAAAAGAAACGTATATTGTGCAAGGTTTGTTTCAGAAAATCGGTTCTAGAAATAAAGCTCTTAATTTTAATTGAAAACTGCAGTGTAATTAGGGGTTAAGAAAGTCTTAATTATGATTTCAGGTGTTAAATGTGGGGACTGAAAGACAAGAAATGATGAAACTTCAAAAGGCTATCCATTGAATAAATCTGAGCGCTGCACGTTTCAAAGTCATTTGTTGCGCTGCTTTGTATACCAGTCTGACAGCGCCTCCTGCTGGAAGAGAAACGCGTAGACTTGTAAATGTGAATTTTTTTACAGTCTATGATGTGATGGATCCAGAAGATGTTATAAAAATTTAAACGATTAAACAATTTAAACAAAGGCAGTAAAATGTATGTATATGTCAAGTAATAAAATACTTGATTGATAATAATTGTTTAAATTAATATAATTGATTTATTCTTTGAAACTTTAATATTAATGTATGCAATTGCAATGCCTTGATTCTAGTAAGATTAGTACACAGTCATAGCCATAAATGGAATGGTACTAATAATTGGCATAATTCTTTCGGTGTTTCGGTTTTCGGCCTTGGTTTCCTCTTTTTCGGTTTCGGCCAAGAATTTTCATTTCGGTGCATCCCTACTTGTCAGTGAACTATCAGGGCAAAAAAATAAATATTATATAAATATAATAAAATATAATTTTATTAATAAATAAAATAATCGTTCATTAATCATAATCGAGTTAAAATGTTCAATTAATCGAGATTTTGATTTTAGGCCAAATCGCCCAGCCCTACGTAAAATCTTCGATTGCGACATTGAGTGACCAATTTCAATGTCAATTCAATGTCTTTTGTCAACGTTACTTTGATGTCCAATAACGATAATTGATATTTTGTTGTTTTTAGGTTGTGCAACCAAAATCCAATGTTAAGTCAATGTCAAATTGACGTCAAATACTGACGTCAACCCGATTTTCATTCTCAACTAAAATACAACGTTTGTCCATCATTGGGGTCCAACGTCAACCTGACGTTATATTGTCGTCCGGTGTCTGCTGGACTATTAATAGGAACAACTATATACAGTTTGTTCTGTATGTCTTCTAAAGGTTTGCTTTAGTTTAAAAACTGCAGTGACTACAGTTACTTCTTCAACGGAAATATAAAAGAGCTTTGTTTGTGTGAACAGTTCTGAACTCTATCAGCCTGTTTCACCACAGAATAGTACCGATGTCCAAGAATGACCCTGTATTTTGGGTTGTTATTCTAAAGAAGCTCTGCATTTCTTCCTCTTTTACCTCGTTTACTCTTTGACTCTGAACTAGAACTATAGATGTTGACCTCTGATAAATGGGGAAAGTATCAGTCATTTCTAAGAAGCAGCCTAAACACTTCATAGAGAAAGTTCTTCACAGGATGTGTTCACACTTGGCAGGTTTAGTTCGATTAAAACTCTGGTGCGAATGCACTGTTAGTGAGATTCGAATGTGTGAATGTTGCTGTTCGAAACTTGAAGCGGGCCTGTTAAGCAAACCAAACGAACCATAACAGGACGTGATGTCAATAGGTGCAACAAAATATCTGGTTCTTTTTGTCATAGAAGCTGTGTTGGCCATTGGCCATTAGAAGGGCCAACTCTTTGCAGCACATATGTGACCCTGGACCACAAAACCAGTCTTAAGTCGCTGGGGTATATTTGTAGCAATAGCCAAAAATACATTGTATGGGTCAAAATTATTGATTTTTCTTTTATGTCAAAAATCATTAGGAAATTAAGTAAAGATCATGTTCCATGAAGATTTTTTTGTAAAATTCCTACTGTAAACCTATCCAAATGTAATTTTTGATTAGTAATATGCATTGCTAAGAACTTAATTTGGACAACTTTAAAGGTGATTTTCTCAGTATTTTGATTTTTTGCACCCTTAGATTTCAGATTTTCAAATAGATGTATCTCGGCCAAATATTGTCCTATCCTAACAAACCATACATCAATAGAAAGCTTATTTATTGAGCTTTCATATGATCTATATATCTCAGTTTTGTAAAATTTAACCTTATGACTGGTTTTGTGGTCCAGGGTCACATATGTTTGTGCAAAAGAGGAATTCATGTTGCTGTTTTGACTGTTTACACATTTTATAAGCTCTTTGTGATTCATAAGCTGGTAAAATACTATCGTATGTAAACACATACAACAAACACATTTACCCCAGCATACAGCATTATTTTAGATGTAGCAAAATATACGTCATAGAACCAGAATCCGGTTGTGACTAATCCTTATGCATTTTGTATCTGTAGGTTCAATGTTGAAAATGACAGTGAATGCTAAGTGAACCAGAACTAAATGTATAATTGACTTGTTTAGTCCTGACGAAAGAACCAAGAGAACCAAACTATAAGTGAGTGTAAACACACCCTTAGTGTGTCAAGGACAAGGTGATTTTTAGAAAGCAGGCATGAGTAAAATCCACCGCCTCGGGGTCTTAGAGGAACTGCTGTTTCGTGTGACTGGGATACACAGAGGGAAACACTCTTTATGAGTTGCCCTTTGGCACTATCCCATTTGCATTTAGCCTCAATGGAGGAAGTAGCTGAGGTAAACAGATGTTCATGGTTTATGTAAAGACTGAAACTGGAGCTTTATGCATAAGTTTGCTTGTCTATAAAGTGACGCAAGATAATGTGGTTGTTTTTGTCAAACCCTATGAACTATTTCTGTGTAGCACGAAGGCTGTGCAGTGTGCACACCCACAGACGCCATAAAGATGGCAGTCGGTATACTTTTTGCTGTCATTTCCGGTTCTTCCATCCCTGTGCATGGTGTCCTGCTGAGACTTGCCTTTGATGGAAACCCCAGTGCAGCTAATATCTCTCATCTCTTTCTCGGCCTTTCTGTTCTCTCTTTCTTTCCCTTCATCTTTTCTCATTCCTTAAGGCTAAGGCGGGATGGCTGTCACACTTCTTGTCCCAGCTTGTCCTGTCAGATCTCCTTCTCGCACACTCACGTCTGCTCACTACTTTTTCCACATCTTTTTTTTTATGCGTCTGTGGCCCTGTTCGGTCACTCTCTGTTTTTATTTATTTATTTTTTGAACCATTTCTTACACAAAAATCCAATTTCTAAAAAGTGTCACATTTAAACAGATGTAAATATAAGTGTAAAGTACTTGAAATATTGTACTTTGGAGTATTTTGTACTTTTGAAACTACTTTTGTACATTTCCTACTATAATTATTAAAGTTTCAAATGCACTTTTTTGCAAGTCATCTGAGTTTACAAGTGAATAAAATTATTAAAGTCCTGATTAAATTTATATAGCCAGTGATAATTTCATTATTAGAATTAAATTTAATTTCTAATTAATTCAAATTATTTCACATTACATTGATTCTTCATTGTGAGGAACATCTCCACATTGAGAAAACTGAGGTTAAATTCCTTTAGAAAGGTTTTGAATGAATGTTACTTAATTTCATCATTCCATTTCTGGAAGCTAAAGAAATGTTACTTTTTTATATATTAAAGTATAATTAAATATGGAAGCTCTTTTTGACTGTAGTATATTTGACTGAAGTATATATTTAAGTGAGAAAATGTTGACACAGTATCCATATTTTTTCACAACTTTAGATTTAATGTTACAATATTGAAAACCTACTAATATAATAAACAGATGTTCACTACTGTTCAAAAGTTTAGGGTTGGTTAGATTTATTGATGTTTTTGAAGGAAGTCTTTTTCATGCTCTGTTTTATTCTCACCAAGTGTAATGGCTCGATGGTCAGAAGAGGCAGGATGAGGATCTAAATGCAGTAGTTTATTTGGAACTCCACAAAGAAACAAGGAATACAGGAACTCAGACTCGGGCAAGAAACAACCATGACAAAACATTACACATTTAACAACTGACAAATAGGCTTGCCACGATAGACTGTGTTGACGGTGTTACCGGTTTTAAGACGCAACACCGTTGACATCACTTTTCTACCGTGACACAGTCCCCACATTTTTTTTTTTGAAGTATTCGTTTTTTTATTAAATATTTGAATTAAATGGAAAATATAATTCTAAATAATTTACTTAAGACGAGAGCATGCACTATAATTCAAAACTGAACATAGCTACAATGCGTCATATTTAATGTATCACGTGAGGAGAACGAGAGGAGTCAAATTTACAGAAAGAGAATGGCGGACGATTTAGTGTCAAAACGCAATGCAAAAGCGCCTGTTTGGCAATATTTTGGGTTCAAAGTTTTTTTGTAGTTTCGTTGTCGTCCATTCAAACAATTGACGCCGAATTGCCAATTCCCGCAAAACTGAAAGTGAAAGTATAATACGCACGCATTTATAAGCTATTTAAAAGCAGAAAAAAAGAGGAAAAGAGGAAACCCCCACCCCCACGGTGATACCGGTATTACCGGTGTTGTCACATGTCGATTAACCGGTGGGGAAATTTCCTCATCGTCACAACCCTACTGACAAACCACAGAGGAAACACAAGGACTATTTATACACAAGACAGAGGGTAATAATCTAATAGGTAACCATGGAAACTAACAGGGGAATGGGTGTGGTGTAATAAGTGTCCATGGCAACAAATAGGGGAGCAGAGAGGCAGGGAAGCAGAAAACAATGGGGCACAGAAACAACAATATAAAAGTCCTTAAACACAAACACAGCAAACACTGACCAGACTCATGACATAGCCCCCCCTCAAAGGAGCGGCTTCCAGACGCTCTAAACAAAAACTCAAGTCCAGGAGGGGGGGGGGGGCAGCTCAGGCAGAACAGGGGGAGGGAAGGAGGGCCAGGTCCATGACTGGGGAACTGAAGCAGAGCGGAAGGCCAGGGTGGAGCAGGCTGAGCAGGGGCCCACCAGGGCAGAGCAGACAGAGCGGGAGCCCTCCAGGGCGGAGCAGGAGGTGCAGGAGCCCTCCAGGGTGGAGCAGGAGGCGCAGGAGCCCTCCAGGGCGGAGCAGGAGGAGCAAGAGCCCACCAGGGCGGAGCAGAAGGAGCAGGAGCCCACCAGGGCGGAGCAGAAGGAGCAGGAGCCCACCAGGGCGGAGCAGGAGCCCACCAGGCTGGGACAGACAGACCTGAAACACAAACCACGGACACAGAAACAAAGAGGTCATGGAGTTCACTGACAGCCTTCATACCCGTGAGAGGTCGGGCAGAGAGTTCATAGATGGCCTCCTTGGCCAGGACAGGGCAGACAGGGACCACAGGAATGGCCTCCATAGCCGTGACAGAGGGGACCGGAAACTCGGGAACGGCCTCCATAGCCGTGACAGAGGGGACCGGAAACTCAGGAACGGCCTCCATAGCCATGACAGGATGGACAGGAAGGCATGGGCGCTGCGGACATGTGGACAGATGAGGCCCTTGAAGAACAGTGTGCAGCCCACTCTAGACACTCGGGCGTGACATCGCTTGACTTTGAAGGGATGACTGTGACTTGACTTCGTTTTAGTGGAACAGCTGTGACTCGACTTGGCGTGGCAGGAACAGCTGTGACTTGACCTGGCTCTGAGGGAACAGCTGTGTTTTGAATTGGCTCTAGCGGAACAGCTGTGACTTGGCGTGACGTAGGGTGTGGTATAGTGTCTTGGCCTGACTCAGGAAGTGCTGCTTGACTTGACTCAGGAAGTGCTGCTTGACTTGACTCAGGAAGTGGTATAGTGTCTTGGCTTGAATCAGGAAGTGCTGCTGTGTCTTGACTCTGAAGGCAGCAGCCATATCACCCTGTAGCCCAAGATTGGTTGCCCACTGAAGCTAAGCAGGGCTGAGCCTGGTTAGTACCTGGATGGGAGACCTCCTGGGAAAACTAGGTTGCTGCTGGAAGAGGTGCTAGTGAGGCCAGCAGGGGGTGCTCACCCTGTGGTCTGTGTGGGTCCTAGCACCCCAATATAGTGACGGGGACACTATACTGCCAAAAAAGCACCGTCCTTCGGATGAGACGTTAAACCGAGGTCCTGACTCTCTGTGGTCATTAAAAATCCCAGGATGTCTTTCGAAAAGAGTAGAGGTGTGACCTCGGCATCCTGGCCAAATTTGCCCATTGGCCTCTGACCATCATGGCGTCTGAATCATCCCCATATTCCGATTGGCTTCATCACTCTGTCTCATCTCCACCAGTAAGCTGGTGTGTGGTGGGCGTTCTGGCGCACTATGGCTGCAGTCGCATCATCCAGGTGGATGCTGCACACTGGTGGTGGATAGGGAGATACCCCTGACATTGTAAGCGCTTTGAGTTCTAGAAAAGCGCTATATAAATGTAACAAATTATTAAGGAACAGCTGCGACTAAACTTGGCTTTGAAAATACACCTGCGACTTGACTTGGTACAGGGATTGCGGCTACGACCTGACTTGACTTTGTAGGAACAGCAGTAGTGACGTGACTTGCCTTGGCAGGAACAGCAGCTGTGATATGGCTTGACTGTGCAGGAACAGCAGCTGTGACGTGAATGACTGTGCAGGAACAGCAGCTGGCGCAGGTTCAGGAGAAGCAGATATGACGTTAGCAGGCACTGACTTAGCTAATGTAAGTTTGGGGAGACCAGCTGCTCGAGCCGATAGCAGCGGTGGGTCCTCCACGCTAGACACCAACCCTCTTGAGACGGAGTTGGCACGATAAAGTGTAGATGTAGCGGCCATCTTGGCCGGGGACTCAGGCTTGGCGGCCATCTTGGCCAGGGATTCAGGCTTGGCGGCCATCTTGGCCGAGGATTCAGGAACGGAGGCCATCTTGGCGACAGGCTTTGGCGTGGCGGCCATCTTGGATGCAGGTTCTGGCGTGGTGGCCATCTTAGCGACCGGCTCTGGCGTGGCGGCCATCTTGTGCAGAGGCTTGAGCGTGGCAACCATCTTGCGAGCAGGCTCTGGAAGAACGGCCATCTTGTAAACAGGCTCAGGAAGGGCAGCCATCTTACAAACAGGTTCTGGAAGGGCGGCCATCTTGTGAACAGGCCCTGTGCTAGCAGACATCCTGTGCTATGGCTCTGGGCTGGCGACCATCTTGTGAGTGGACTCAACCTCAACCACAGTAAACGGAGATTTACAATACAACAGAACAAAGTCAATAAACTGTGCAAGGGTCCAATTGGGGTCTTCATCAGGTAAGTTGAAACTGATATCTGGGTCAAGTCCACTCCAGAAACATTCTTTAATCATGGTCTCCTCACAAGGTGCCAGGTGACTATAAGTAATGAATTCTTCCACATAACACTCGATGGGACGGCCATTTTGGAAAATGGAGCAGAGCAAACTCACGGGGTTGAATGAACTGCTAGATCCATAATTTGGTCAGTTGTTCTGTAATGGCTCGATGGTCAGAAGAGGCAGGATGAGGATCTAAATGCAGTAGTTTATTTGGAACTCCACAAAGAAACAAGGAATACAGGAACTCAGACTCGGGCAAGAAACAACCATGACAAAACATTACACATTTAACAACTGACAAACCACAGAGGAAACACAAGGACTATTTATACACAAGACAGAGGTAATAATCTAATAGGTAACCATGGAAACTAACAGGGGAATGGGCGTGGTGTAATAAGTGTCCATGGCAACAAATAGGGGAGCAGAGAGGCAGGGAAGCAGAAAACAATGGGGCACAGAAACAACAAAATAAAAGTCCTTAAACACAAACACAGCAAACACTGACCAGACTCATGACACCGAGGCTACCTTAATTTGATCAATAATATAATTAAATATATTAAATTGATAATAATATATTTAAAAATGTCATTTATTCCTTTGGACATTATTACTCCATCATTACTCCAGTCGTCTGTGTCACATGATCCTTCAGAAATCATTATAATATGCTAATTTGCTGCTCAAGAAACATTTCTAATTATTATTAAAGTTTAAAACAGTTCTGCTTAATATTATTTATTTTTGTGGAAACCATGATCATGTTCATTCATTCTTTGTCACTTTTGGTCCATTTAGCGTGTCCTTGCTGAATAAAAGTATTATTATTATTATTTTTTAATCATAATGATCCCAAACTTTTAAAGGGTAGTGCATGTTTCATCATAACGTTCTTAATGCTCAATGTCAGACAAATTGTGACAGTCTGAAATGTGTGAGTGTTGTCAGCTGGCGGGGACCAGGCGTAACCCTCATCAGATGATTTTGTCTTGGTCTCGTCCCAGACATGACTCCTACATAAACACAGATTTTACGCCACAAGTCTGTCTACTTCATTCTGCTCTTTTTGTGTAAAATTCCCAGAGTGTGATTCAGCATGAGTGATGGGTGGCTAAATCACAGGCTATCTGAGTTTGTCTGGATGTAAATTCATCGTGTCACATCACGTGTGTGAGAAGTGTAAACACAATGCTGTACAGACTGGGTTACAAATGCTGTTTACATTTGCTATATTGTGACCTACATTATGCACACAAAGGTGCTGGTTGTGTTTATTAAGTAATCCTATAAACTTAAACAGTAGAGCATTGCACTAGCAATGCCAAGGTCATGGTTTTGATTCCTAGGAAAAGCAAGAACTGACAAAATGAGTATCTAGAATGCAATATAAATCACTCTGAATGAAATACATTATATGTAAATGCAATGCACTCTCAGAAAAGAAATACAAAAGCTGTCACTGGGGCAGTATCCTTTCAAAGAGTACTAAAACAGTTGAGGTCAAAAGTATCTGCAGAATCAGTAAAACGTTAATTATTTTACCAAAATAAGAGGGATCATACAAAATGCATGTTATTTTTTATTTAATACTGACCTGAAAAAGATATTTAACATAAAAGGTGTTTACATATAGTCCACAAGAAGAAATAATGAATACCTGAATGATCGGCAGCTCTGTTTTTTTTTGTTTAGTAATAGTTGTTCATGAGTCCCTTGTTTGTCCTGAACAGTCAAAAAAATCCTTCAGGTCCCACAAATTCTTTGGTTTTTCAGCATTTTTGTGTATTTGAACCCATTCCAACAATGACTGTTTGATTTTGAGATCCATCTTTTCACACTGAGGACAACTGAGGGACTCAACTGCAACTATTACAGAAGGTTCAAACACTCACTGATGCTTCAGAAGGAAAAACGATGCTTTAAGAGCCGGGGGTGTAAACTTTTGAACAAAATGAAGATGTGTATATTTTTCCTATTTTGCCTAAATATCATTTTATTTTTTCATTTAGTACTGTCCTTCAGAAGCTACATAAGATAACATGTTTCCCAAAAGACAAAATAAGTTAAAGTTTTCATCCCAGACATTGTGTTTCCGTCTGGAGCATCAGTGAGCATTTGAACCTACTGTAATAGTTGCAGAGTTGTAGAGTCCCTCAGTTGTCCTCAGTATAAAAAGATGGCTCTTAAGTCATTGTTGGAAATGGTTCAAATACACAGAAATGCTGAAAAACAAGAATTTGTTGGACCTAAAGGATTTTTCTGAAGAACAGCAGGCAGTTCAACTGTTCAGGACAAACAAGGAACTCATGAAAAACTATCATTAATTAAAAAAAAACAGCTGTGGATCATTCAGGTAACAACACAGAATCTAGTGTGTGTAAACTTTTGAATGGGGTCATTTTTATAAATTCAGCTATTATTTTCTCTTGTGGACTATATGTAAACGTCTTTAATGTGAAATATCTTATTCAGATCACTACTTGCATTTTGTATGATTCCTCTTATTTTGCTAAAATAACTAACATTTTACAGATACTGCAAGGCGTATGTAAACATTTGACCTCAATTGTATGTACAGTTCAGGTACAAATATGTATTTTCAAGGTGCTAATATGCACCTTTAAAGGTAAATAAGGTACCAAGGTGTACCGTAACAAATTTTTAACCATTGTAATACATGTTAAGGCCTTTAAGTAAAGCTGCAGGTCCTTATTGGTGCAGTTTGTTCCTTATTGTGGAAACACACACATTTTTCAGTTTGTTATCTTGCTTTTTTTAAATCATCTGGTGTACTTAGAACTGGTCTGTTCAGTACAAAACATCTCTCTAAGTAAATGATTCATGTTGTTTTGCAGGCGTTGGATCTTGACCGCAGTGTGCTGCACAAAATGAAGAAGTCAGTCAAGGCTATAAACAACTCTGGCTTGAGTGAGTATCACAACTGACCATTTGCCTCTCAGCCTTAATCAATAACCAATAGGTTTGTGCTAGCTTTGCCCTTTTTATTTTGTACTATAAAGCTCAAGTGAGGTTATGGAGTGTATAAAAATAGTATAATTGTTCTTTTGAGATCATTTACCCAAACAGTGCCAAGTGATATTTAACAATAGTCTGAACAAAGGTTTTGGTTTCATATACAGCGTGATTCAAGTCATTGTTACTCTTGCAAGCAGGTTTTGTGCTCTACCTCACACATTCCTCTCATTCTTACCAGAATCACAGATACCTGTTCCAGCAAGAACCTGCTTATTTCCCCTCTCTCTTTCGTTTTTTTTTTTCTTACTGCTGCATTCCATATACAAATTTAAAGCTAGTTTATGTAGTCTACATAAAAAGTGCTGGTGATCTACCTATTCTGTGTACATACTGTAATACTGTACAGGAAAGTTATTCAGAGTTTACCACAGTGATGATATTGTCTGCACAAAATCAAAATAGACCCTCTCTACTTTGCACAGTACTTGTGGTTGAACAGTTACTTCATTCAAGTTAATCTACAGCCACAATGTCTTTGTCTTCATAATCTGTATTCAAAATTGGAAACTTTTCTTTCGTTTTGTAATGGTATTGTTTTGGGTAGAACAATTTTAAAATAAAATAAAGCTAAATAGAAATATTTTGGAGGATTAAACTTATAAAAATGACTGAAGCCTATCAATAAATTGCTAAAACATAAACTAAAATTAAATTCAACTAAAATATTAAATAAATAATACTAAAATAACATTGGTTTACACAAACATGGACATCAAAATGAGTACCATGTGAGGTCGCTTAAAACTGGTAAAATTCGGAAAACTAGTCGAATAAATTTAAATCAGTGGCAGTTCCTTCTTAGTGAATTTCCTTCAATGAAGGAAGCAGACTTTGTAAGCATGTTGTTTCCTCTTTATAGTAACCCTGATGTTAAACAGCCTGTTGGCCTTTAGCTGTACTGCACACCAGTGGGGAGTGGTTACTAAGCTCTTTTCTACAGCACTCTGCTCATAAACTAGGAAGTATGTTTTTTTTGCAAGTGGTAGGAATGGAAAAGGCCCACGTGACAGGAGTTTGCTCACGCCCGCATGAACCACTGAGATAAGGTCAAGCAAAGTGTATTAAAAACAAATGAGCTTTATAAGGCGACATTTGGAAAAATAAAGTATCCTTGAACACCAAACAAGTTTTTGTATATAATAATAACAATATTGTGAAGTGTAAATGACTGACAGAGTGTTTCTATGTGTTTTCAGGTCACGTAGAGAATGAGGAACAGTACATTCAGGCACTGGAGAGGTTCACGGATAATACAGTGTACAAAGATGACCCTGAGATGTCAAATTACTTCCTCACATTTGCTGGTTTCACCAAGGAGCTCACTGGTCTCTTTAAGAACTTGGTGAGCAAATTTCTGACATCTGTCTGTTGTAGATCTTTTTGCTATTAATATTTCAGACCTGTATTTGTCTTGCTTGTGGCTTACAGTAGCTCACTGCACTCTTCAATTGCATGTCGAGTGTTTTCACACACATATACAGTTGAGTTCAAACGTTTGCATACGCCTTGCAGAATCTGCAAAATGTAAATTACCAAAATAAGGAGGATCATACAAAATGCCTGTTATTTTTTTATTTAGTACTGACCTGAATAAGATATTTCACATAAAAGACATTTACATATAGTCCACAAGAGAAAATAATAGTTGAATTTATAAAAATGACCTCGTTCAAAAGTTATATGCTTGATTCTTAATACTGTGATGTTACCTGAATGATCCACAGCCTTGTGTGTTTTTTTTGTTTGTTTGTTTAGTCACAGTTTTTTTATAAGTCCCTTGTTTGTCCTGAACTGCCCACTGTTCTTCAGAAAAATCTTTCAGGTCCAACAAATTCTTTGGTTTTTCATCATTTTTGTGTATTTGAACCCTTTTTAACAATTACTGTATTTTGAGATCCATCTTTTCACACTGAGGACAACTGAGGAACTCATATACAACTATTACAGAAGGTTCAAATGGTCACTGATGCTTCAGAAGGAAACACAATGCATTAAGAACAGAATGAAGAATGTACATTTTTCTTAATTTGCCTAAATATTATAGCCAGGGGGTGAAAACTTTTTGAATTTAAAGATAAGGGTAAATTTAACTTATTTATTTATCTCCTGTAGCTTCTGAAGGGCAGTACTAAATAAAATAAAAATATGATATTTAGGCAAAATAAGAAAAATGTACACATCTTCATTCTGTTCAAAAGTTTACACCCCTGGCTCTTAATGCATAATTTTTTCTTCTGGAGCATCAGTGAGCATTTGAAACTTCTGTAATAGTTGCATAAGGGTCCCTCAGTTGTCCTCAGTGTGAAAAGACGGATCTCAAAATTATACAGTCATTGTTGGAAAGGATTCAAATACACAAAAATGCTGAAAAACCAAAGAATTTGTGGGACCTGAAGGATTTTTCTGAAAAAACAGCGGGCAGTTTTAACTGTTCAGGACAAACAAGGGACTCATGAGCAACCATCACTAAACAAAAAAACAGCTGTTGATCATTCAGGTAACAACACAGTATTAAGAATCAAGCATATGTAAACTTTTGAACGGGGTCATTTTTATAAATTCAACTATTATTTTCTATTGCTAAATAAAAAATAACATGCATTTAGTATGATCCCTCCTATTTTGGTCAAATAATTAACATTTTGCAGACCTCAACTGTAAATACTCAAACTATACACTTTGTTTTGAGGCTCCTAATGTCTTTTTTTTGCACCCACAGCTGCAGAACATGAATAACATCATCACTTTCCCACTAGACAGTCTGCTGAAGGGAGATCTTAAAGGAGTCAAAGGGGTATGCAGTGACAAATATTTGTATAAAAAATATGTGGTAACACTTTAGTTTCAGGGTCTATTCTCAGTATTAACTAGCTGCTTATTTGTGTGTAAATTACTAGAATTTTGGCTGTTTGTTAATACTTATAAAGCACATATTAATGCTTTATTCTGCATGACCTTATTTTAGATCCCCATCCTACCCCATACCTAAACTCAACAACTACCTTACTAACTGGTATTAAGCAGCAAATTAGGAGTTTAGCCAAAAGTCATAGTTAATAGCAGTGTTGGGAAGGTTACTTTGGAAATGCAATAGGTTACAGATTACAAGTTACCCTATTTAAAAATTAATAAGTAGTGTAAGTATTCCAATTAGTTTATTAAAGTAATGTAACAGAATACATTTGATTACCTTTTTAAAAAAAAAAAATATATTTACTCGTTATTCATTTTCAAACCATTAAATCCGGCAGCATTAATTTTTCAGTAGTACTCAACACTGATTACTGTCAGACTTTCAAAATCCTTCATCTCTTGAATTAAGCTAATAATAATTTTTAATAATAATTCATTTTAAAGCACAGCCACCACAAAATCATACTCAGACTCTTTTTAATTTGAGATTGTTCTGAGGTTAAATACAGATTTAAAATCATAGCAAGAAATAGTACATATTAATTCAAGAAGTATTCAGATGTAACCCCCTTTGTAATCGAACATTTTCATAAATTACTGTAATTTAATTACACATTTAATTAGTAACTGTAACAGATTTATTTATATTGCAATTAAATTACGTAACAGTATTACATGTAACTAGTTACTCCCTAACAGGAATTAATTAGTTAATAGTAGGAATTGGTCCCTAAACTAATGTGGAACATTTTTTTAAATTAAATTTATTCCTGAGATTGTCAGCGCCCATTACTTCAGTCCTAAGTGTCACATGATCCTTCAGAAATCATTATAATATGCTAAGTTGGTGGTGTTAAAAAAATTAAAAATGTTAAAAAATATGTATTTGATGTATATGATTTCTTACAAATACTGTGATTACGGTGGTTTGTGTGTGTGTGTGTGTGTGTGTGTGTTCATGTGTTGACTGTGCTTTCATTTGTTCTTCAGGATCTGAAAAAGCCTTTTGATAAAGCATGGAAGGATTACGAAACCAAACTGTAAGCACCTGTTAACCTCTTTTTATCAACCTCAGAAATATATAAAAAAGTAATAGTTACAGATTATTGGGTGATAATTAAACTTAAGCCTTAAACACACCTTAGTGATTGTATATGTTTGAGATATTCTTGTTCTTTACAGCATGATGCACAAAAGGAAACAAACTCTGAGCAGAGTTTGAATAACTGTAGATTAGTTTATTTGAATCTAGCACATAGGGGAAGGGGAGGTTGCACTACATAGATGAATGATTAGTCATTTCAGATGTTTGAGCTTAAAGGGATAGTTCAAATGAACCATCCCTTTAAGCCCTGTGCCTGTAGCATAGATAAAAAGATCATAATGTGGGGCAGTTCCTTAAGTAAACAACAGCACTGGCATATATGATTTGTTTGTACAGTACGAGGATTGATGAAAGCCTCATGTTTGTGCTTGGTTAAGTACATACACTGCGTTTTTTAACTTCTTTACAGGGGCAAGATTGAGAAAGAAAAACGGGAACATGCCAAACAGCACGGTCTGATCAGAACAGAGATCAGTGGAGGAGAGATTGCAGAAGAGATGGAGAAAGAGAGACGCCTCTTTCAGCTTCAGATGTGTGAAGTAAGGAATGTGGTTCACACACAGCCAGCGTCAGCACGGGCGTCACTTATTTTTTGGAGTGAGCGCCAGTGATGGTCCTGGTTCACTTCTTGTCCTTGGTAATATAAGACATGAATAAAGAGAAGTCAGGCATTGCAGTTGTTGTTTATTTTGCAATGTGACCCGATTTAAAGTCCTGACATCTTTTTGTTACTCACATGCACACACATATGTATATAATATAGTATGTAAGATTTTTAATGTTATTTAAATTAGTTTCTTATGCTCATCAAGGGTGCATTTATTTGATCAAAAAGCCAGAATATATGTGACCCTGGACCACAAAACCAATCTTAAGTAGCACAGGTATATTTGTAGCAATAGCCAAAAATACATTGTATGGGTCAAAATTATCGATTTTCCTTTTATGCCAAAAATCCTTAAGATATTAAGTAAAGATCATGTTTCATGAACATAATTTGTAAATTTCATGCGGTAAATATATCAAAACTTAATTTTAGTACATTGTTAAGAACTTCATTTGGACAACTTTAAAGGTGATTTCCTCAGTATTTTGATTTTTTGCATCCTCAGATTCCAGATTTTCAAATAGTTGTATCTTGTGATTTAAAAGAAATGGACCCTTTTGGCTGGTTTTGTGGTCCATATTTTGTCAAATATTATTTCAATGTAAAATAACTGTTTTCTATGATGCAACTTTGCATCCTGTGATGCAAAGTTGAATTTGCAGCATCATTACTCCAGTCTTCAGTGTCACATGATGCTTCAGAAATCATTCTAATATGCTGTATTATTATTAGTGTTGAAAACAGTTAAGCTGCTTAATATTTTATTGGAACCTGTGATACTTTTTTCAGGATTCTTTGATGAAAAATAAGAACAGATTTATTTATTCTAAATGTACTATTTATTACCATTTAAAAGCTTGTGGTCAGTAATTTTTATTCTTTCTGTTTTTAAAAGAAATTAATACTTTTATTCATCAAGGATAAGGATAATTTGATTAAAAAAAAGTGATAGCGAAAACTTATATTGTTTGAAAAAGATTTCTATTTTGAATAAATGCTGTTCTTTTGAACTTCAAGAATCCTGAAAAAGAATCACAGGTTCCAAAAAATATTAGGCAGCACAAATGTTTCCAATGTTGATAATAAAAGTAATAAATCAGCATATTGGAATGACTTCTGAAAGATCATGTGACACTGAAGACTGAAGTAGTAGCTATTATAAATTCAGCTTTGCATCACAAGAATAAATTATATATATATATATATATATTTTTTTTTTTTTTTTTGTATTTTTGATCAAGTAAACAGCCTTGATAAGCATAAGAGAATTCTTTAAAAACTTACTGATGACAAACTTTTGAACGGCAGTGTATACACACACACACACACACACACACACACACACACACACATAACTCTTTCTAAACTTAGTTAATGGTTAGTTAACTCTTTGAAACTAAGTTAACAAATAGTTTACGGAAATAGAAAGCAAATGAAAGCATTTGAAATTATTGTTTCATACTGAAGTCTGTAACTTTTATTTCTAGTATCTTATTAAGGTGAATGAAATTAAAGTCAAGAAGGGGGTTGACCTGCTCCAAAACCTCATCAAATACTTTCATGCCCAGTGCAAGTATGTTCATTTATAATATTCTCCTAGTACCAATACATTTCATTATTAAATGAGACTTTTTAAAAACTGGTTTCTTATTTCCACACAGTTTCTTCCAGGATGGGTTAAAAGTTGTGGACAACCTGAAACCTTTCATGGAAAAGCTTGCCACAGACTTGACTGCAGTACGTTTTTCTGCTCTTTTAAATGTGTATTCTTTATTTAGACAAAGTGGTTAATTTCTTATGGTATGCTTGCTGTTGTTTGTGTGTGAATTACAGGACAAGCAGACACAAGATGCAGAAAGGAAACAGCTAATGCAGCTGAGAGATATTCTCAAATCTGCCCTACAATCAGAGTGCAAGGAGGTGAGCCAAAAAATATTTGGAAACCGTAATTTATTAGACGATTGCTTAATTTTGTGGTAAATCTTGTTGTTTTGCTTGCTTGTGTGGTGAAAGGACCTTCAGTCAAAGCAGAATGCAGGCTATAGTCTTCACCAGCTGCAGGGAAATAAAGCTCATGGCACTGAGCGCTCTGGGATGCTCCTCAAACGCAGCGAGGGGTGAGTTTGCCTGGCACTTTATTGATATTCACATTATGTGCATCCTTTCGGGTAGTGAATGTTCTGTAAACTTTGTGTGATGAAGGCTTCTCTTAACCTTACAGACTGAGGAAGGTTTGGCAGAAAAGGAAGTGCACTGTGAAAAATGGATTATTGACTATTTCTCATGGAACGGTAGGGGAACAAAACAAACACTTTGTGTCTGTAACTCCTTTCAGAATTATGTTTAAGTTTTGCAAGGTTGCCTTCAGCATTTTGAGGACAACAACATGTTGGAAGAACATAATCTTAAAATATAATGTATTGGCTTTAAAGAAAAGATATCCGAGGTGCATTTATCATGTCTACTTATGTATTTCTATAAAATGCATCTTTTTTAAACCTAGAGGAGTTTTTTTAAGATGATATTTAAGTAACAAATAATAAGGATCTTCTAATGATTTTTTTGTAATTTAGTTTGTTCATGTATTATAAAAAAAATATGTGTATATATATATATATATATATATATATATATATAATTTATTTTATTTATTTAATTAACAAACACATTTATTTATTTACTTATTTATTTATTATTAATAAACATAAATAAAAATATAGATAAATTATATGTATTTATGATCTGTATATTTTTTTATTAATAAATGAACAAACTATATTACATTATCAAATCATTGGAATGTGATTTTATGAACATTTCCTTATGAAAGTAAATATTATTAATAATAAAAAAATTATTAATTACTAATAAATTACTAATAAAAACTAAATTCTATTATTATTACATT
Source organism: Garra rufa (assembly GCF_049309525.1). NCBI lineage: Eukaryota > Metazoa > Chordata > Actinopteri > Cypriniformes > Cyprinidae > Garra > Garra rufa. The sequence continues at coordinate 26,777,302 of NC_133373.1, forward strand.
AATAATGCAAATTATATATATATATAATTTAAGTAATACATTTATTTATTTATTATTTATTTAGATTAATAAATATCTAAATAATATGTATGTATAATTAGTATAATTTTTATTAATACATGAACAAACTATATTACACTATAAAATCATTAGAAGATCTGTAAGTAAATATTAATAAATAAATAAATAAACAAATTAATTAATAATAATAAATTAATAATACAAATAAATTATACACAAATGTATTAAATGATTATTATTACATTAATAATGAAAATATTAAAGTAAATATTAAGAAATATATAAACAGATAAATTTGTTATAATTAATAATCAATTAAGAATACAATTTAATTATATACAAATGAATGTAATCATTATTATTAAATATATATATATATATATATATATATATATATATATATATATATATATATATATATATATATATAATTTATTTATTTATTAATAATAAATATATAAATAATATGTATATGTTCTTTATAGTTTTTATTAATACATTAACAAATTATATTTAATTATACATTTATTGTAAGGTCCCTATGAAACTAAATAATATTGGGGAAGTAAATAAATAAACAGCAATATTTTTTAAAAAGATTAAAAAATTAATAAAAAAAAATATATATAATGAATATTGAATATGAATTACTGTATGTGAAATAAATTCTGAGAGTTTATATAATAGAATTATAATTATATAATTTAATTTTAAAAATATAACTGTAAATATGTTTATCAAATATATGTATTCAATTTATTCAATAACGCACACCCATCATTTTTATATATTACTTTAATAAATATAATTAACATATGTAGAATAAATTCGATATAGCCCATTTCAGTGTGTATTGCCATTAGTGGGTAATAAATTCCTAAACATATTTTCTTCTCTTTCTTTCTTGCTCTCTCTCTCTTTTCTCTTGCAGGCCAACGTACCGCCAGCAAACCTGAACCTTTTAACCTGCCAAGTGAAGCGTAGCCCAGACGAGAAAAAATGCTTTGATCTTATATCACGTAATATACTTTTACAACAAGCGGCACAATACTCTCATAAATTCAAAGCCAGTACTCTGAGAGTCTGTCATGGTTCATACGGTTGGCTGGTCATTTTTATGTGCTTACTGTTCTCTTCCATCTTCTAGATGACAGAACGTATCACTTCCAGGCAGAGGACGAAGCAGAGTGTCAAATGTGAGTGTGGAAGTGAGTGTGTGTGTGTGCTCACACGATATGAGAACTATAAATGACTATAAATATCTTGTGAGAATGTAATTATTCTTCTCATCAGTTCATGTGTATCTCTCTATTTCAGATGGGTGTCAGTGCTCCAGAATAGTAAAGAGGAGGCGCTGAACAACGCCTTTAAGGATGATCAGAATGAGGATGAGAACAACATCGTAAGGGAGCTGACCAAGGCTATCGTGGGAGAGGTGAAGAAGATGAGTGGCAATGACGTGTGCTGTGACTGTGGAGCTTCCAGTAAGCAATATGGGATTGAATCATCTGGGCTGGGGACTGAAATGTTGCAATTTGGATCCTACTAGGTTTTGATCATTGTGCCCTTTACAATTTATAATTTGTATACACTTATTTTTGAAAGAAAATAATACTTGCATTTGGCAAGGGCACATTAAATTGATCAAAAATGTCATGAAACTCTAGATGGCGCAGGATGATACATATTTATACATATTTTGGACTATGAGGGGCTCCATTATGATATAAAATGGTTGCACTCGATAAGCTACTGGCGCTGCTTGTTGGTATTTTTACCGCAACACAATTCAGAAAACATAACTCTGAAAATACAATACTGATACAATGACCACAGCTACTGAAAGAGCTCA
>NC_133373.1:26779674-26804843 GCF_049309525.1 Garra rufa
GCAGCCATTTCGCTTCCTTGAAATTATGGCACCCCCATAATCCAAAATATATATAAAACGATGTGGGTTTTTTAAATAACTTAAGTCTTTCATGAGTTTTCTGCTACATATTTCAGTAAGAGACATCATTTACATTATATTTAAGGAGTAGTTCACTTTCAGAGCAAAAGTTTACAGATACTTTACTCACCCCCTTGTCATCCAAGATGTTCATGTCTGTCTTTCTTCAGTCGTAAGGAAATTGTTTTTTGAGTACAACATTTCAGGATTTCTCTCCATATAATGGACTTCTATGGTGCCCCCGAGTTTGAACTTCCAAAATGCAGCTTCAAAGGGCTCTAAACGATCACAGCCGAGGAAAAAAGGGTCTTATCTAGCAAAACAATGGGTTATTTAAAAAAACAACAACAATTTATATACTTTTTAACCTTAAATGCTCGTCTTGTCTAGCTCGGCAAGACCAATAACCAATCGTTTCGCTAGATAAGACCCTTCTTCCTTGGCTGGGATCTTTTAGAGCTCTTTGAAGCTGCATTTAAACTGCATTTTGGAAGTTCAAACTCGGGGGCACCATAGAAGTCCATTATAGTAAGTGAAATCCTGAAATGTTTTCCTCAAAAAACACAATTTCTTTACGACTGAAGAAAAAAAGACATGAACATCTTGGATGACAAGGGGGTGAGTACATTATCTGTAAATGTTTGTTCTGAAAGTGAACTACTCCTTTAAGCCATACAAGTCTTAAATCCGGAATTCCCTTTAATGTAAAGGGATGCTATTCACAGTGTTAAACTACTTGGCACAAGCTGATTGGTTCATGTTGGATATGCAGACAATGAGTTTGCTGCATTACATTTGAATGACTGGTAAGCATTCACTGGAGCATTTCGCAGTGTGCTTTTAGAGTTTCTCTGAAACCCTCCACCTCCCCAGCTCCACCTTTATAGATCTGTTATGGGTTATATTTAAAGTGTTTATTTGCAAAAACAGACAACTATTTTTTTTATTCTCAATAATCATGTTTTTGTGTTTTATTGTGTTAGTTAACTGTATTTTTAGCTATTTTTACTTAATCAAAAAAAACAACAACTGCAGTTTGATTAAGATTAATTGGAATGCACAATGAAAAAACATGATTTTTGAAAAATGTTAAAAACTGAGTTATCTGTTTTTGCTAATTAACTGTTCATATGCTACTTGTGTAGCAGCAGTATATTTTAAATACTTACAGCATCATATCTGCATATGTATTGGCAATAGCAAACCAAATACATTCTCTCTTACTGAGCTGTCATGATAGAAATAAGATTAAATGCTATGCTGAATTATTTTTTTTGTTGTTGTTTTCTGCATTATTTGCACAAACTAAAACAGGCATTTTAGGACAGTGTGATTCTTGCCTCAGCTCACTCTGTTTTTTTTTTTAATGAAATCTACATCCTGCACTTCCTGTTTTGCATCTGGCCTTTCCACTTCTCTTTGCACATTGTATGAAACCTAGTCATCCCAGTAGAACTTGTTTTATTGTTTAGATCAAAGTTTTTCTTAGAAGAGATAACCCTGTATGAAATTCAAATGATACGTCAGTGGCTTTTCACTTGTTGTTGCTGCAGGTCCAACATGGCTCTCCACAAACCTGGGTGTGTTGATTTGCATCGAATGCTCTGGAATCCATCGGGAAATGGGAGTCCACTATTCCAGAATACAGTCTCTGACGCTGGATGTCTTGGGCACGTCTGAACTCTTGGTAAAAGTCTTGTGACAACTCAGTCCTTTTTGAGCAGAAATTGCAAATATACAGATTGTGATGGTATTAAATGGGTTTGCAGCTTGCTAACAGCGTGGGCAATGCAGGATTCAACGAAATCATGGAAGCAAACCTGTCAGCAGAAATTCCCAAACCCAACCCTTCTAGTGACATGTAAGCGATAGATAAATTTCATTCACATCTTTTTTTTTTTTTATTCTTTTTTCATCCATTAAACATGTCTCACATTAAAGGATTAGTTCACTTCCAGAACAAAAATTTACAGATAATTTACTCACCCCCTTGTCATCCAGGATGCTCATGTCTTTCTTTCAGCCATAAAGAAATTATGTTTTTTAAGGAAAACATTTCAGGAATTTTCTCCATATAGTGCCCGCAAGTTTGAACTTCCAAAATGCAGTTTAAATGCAGCTTCAAATGGCTCTAAATGATCCCAGCCGAGGAATAAGGGTCTCATCTAGCGAAACTAGCTCTGTGATGCGCATGTGTACTCTGTGCGCTCCTGTTCAATATAGTAAGGGTATGTCGAAAAACTCCCATCTCGTTTTCTCCTCCAACTTTAAAATCAACATCGCTACAGATGTAGGACGATTTTGAAGTAAACTGCATTTAAACTGCATTTTGAAGTCCACTATATGGAGAAAATTCCTAAAATGTTTTCCTCAAAAAACATAATTTCTTTACGACTGAAGAAAGAAAGACATGAACATCTTGGATGTTGAGGGGGTGAGTAAATTATCTGCCAAACTTTTGTTCTGGAAGTAAACTAATCCTTCAAGATCTTCTGTTTGGAATTGGATTTTAAATCCCAAAGTTAGACTTCACATCATAAATTTTCTCTCACAATTGTCCTTCAGGCAGGTACGAAAAGACTTCATTACAGCCAAGTACACAGAGAAGCGCTTCGCTCAGAAGAAGTATGCAGATAACGCAGCCCGGCTGCACGCGCTGTGTGATGCGGTGAAGACCCGAGACATCTTCTCTCTAATCCAGGTGTATGCTGAAGGAGCAGACCTGATGGATACCATTCAACAACCTAACCAACATGTGAGTTGTAGGTTGGAGTCATTGTGCGTGTTCTTTTTCTAATGGGCTGCACACAAAAACTGCATCTAACACCACCTATGTTGTCTGATTCATAAACAACTGACTCATGTGGGTTGGTTCATTTTAGTGAATCAAATACATATGTGACCCTGGACCAGTCATCTGAAAGCTGAATAAATAAGCTTTCCATTGATGTATGGTTTGCTAGGATATGACAATAGCGATACAATTATTTGAATATCTAGAATATGAGGATGCAAAAAAATTAAAAATGAGAAAATTGCCTTTAAAGTTCTTAGCAATGCATATTACTAATCAAAAATTAAGTTTTTACAAATTATCTTCATGGAACATGATCTTTACTAAATATCCTAATGATTTTTGGCATAAAAGAAAAATCGATCATTTTAACCCATACAATGTATTGTTAGCTATTGCTACAAATAAACCCGTGCTACTTAAGACTGGTTTTGTGGGCCAGGGTCACATATAGTGTATTTTACATCAGTATCATTTTTAATAAATGAGGAAGAGTATATTTTTCCTTTTCACTGATAGGAACCAGGTGAGACAGCGCTACATCTCGCAGTGCGAATGGTGGACCGGAACTCTCTCCATATTGTGGACTTCCTTGTACAGAACAGGTGCTCTATTGATGTTTTGGATTTGAACTAAAATAAGATTTTACATTTTATTAAAATACTTTATATGTGGGTATGTGTGTGCAGTGGGAATTTAGACAAGCAGACTGCTAAAGGAAGCACAGCACTGCACTACTGCTGCTTGACTGATAATAGTGAATGTATGAAGCTGCTACTGCGGGGAAAAGCATCTGTCACCACTAGTAAGAGTTCATATCATTTTCTGCTTTAGCCTCAGGAATTCAAACTACACAAAAACTAAATCAAAAAAAAAAATCTAAATAATTTTTAATGAAAAACATAATGAAAAGTATAGAGAGACGTCACTTCTGCTCACCAAGCCTGTGCCAGTACAGCAAAACCGGTTATATTTTGAAATATTTTTTACTATTTAAAATAACTGTTTTCTATTTCAATATATTTTAAAATTCCTGTGATTTCAAAGCTGACTTTTTAGCATCATTACTCCAGTCACATGATCCTTCAGAAATCATTCTAATATTCTGATTTGCTGCTCCAAAAACATTCATTATTATTATGTTGAAAACAGCTGAGCAGATATGATTCAGGTTTCTTTGATGAATAGAACGTTCAGAAGAACAGCATTCATCTGAAATAGAAACAGCAAACAGCTAATCAGCATATTAGAATGATTTCTGAAGGATCATGTGACACTGAAGACTGGAGTAATGATGCTGAAAATGTAGCTTTGATCACAGGAATAAATTACATTTTAAAATATATTTAAATAGAAAACAGTTATTTTAAATAGTACAAATATTTCACAATATTACTGCTTTTGCTGTATTTTGGATCAAATAAATGCAGGCTTGGTGAGCAGAAGAGACTTCTTTAAAACACCTTAAAATTATTTGAATCAAATGAACAAATCAAAAACTTTTGACTGATAGTGTATATATATATATATATATATATATATATATATATATATATATATATATATACAGTATATATCAAGCAAAATTGCAAGTCATTTATTATTAGTATTTGATATAAATTACTAGGTTTTTTTGGCCATGTCTAAAATAAAAAAATATAGCAGGGAAAATAAATGTGTTTTTCTTGCAGCTAATGATGCAGGAGAGACTCCTCTGGATCTGGCACAGCGTCTCAGACACACAAAATGCGAGGAGCTGGTGGGTATATTTGTTATCTTTAATGTCAGCAGAAATCCTGAAGTGCTCCCTTTTGCTCTCTTTTTTTCTTGAGAGCAAGTTCTTTGCCTCGCCTGAGGCTGTGTTCAAGCAAATTCCCCTTCAGTATGTTTTTCTGTGTTGTGTGTTCGACAGCTGACTCAGGCTCAAACGGGGAAGTTCAACCTTCATGTGCATGTGGAGTATGACTGGCGACTGCATAACGATGACCTGGACGAGAGCGAAGATGAGATGGAAGACAAGGTTAACATGCTTTTTACACAAAAGATCCCATTTAATTCAGTTACACTGTCTATTTCAAATAAATTTTTATTTAACAAGAATGTATTAAATTGATCAGAAGTAACAGTGAAGACATTTATAATGTTACCAAAGATTTCTATTTCTAATAAATGCTGTTCTTTTGAGTCCTGATACAATTTTATTACAGTTTTCACAAAAATATTAAGCAGCATAACTGTTTTTACCACTGATAATAAGAAATTAGCTCCAAATCAGCATATTAGAATGATTTCGGAAAGATTTAGTGACACTGAAGCCTGAAGAAACAGACTCTTAACTAAGCTAGCTAGTTACCCAAAAATTAAAATTCTGTCATTAATTACTCACCCTCCTGTCGTTTCAAAAACGTAAGACATTCGTTCATCTTCAGAACACAAACTAAGATATTTTTGATGAAACCTAAGAGCTTTCTGACCCTTTATAGACAGCAATGCAACTACCACGTTTAGGCCCAGAAAGGTAGTAAGGACAGGTATTCATTTAGATGTGAATATTGCTACATTGTGGCTCATCCTTATTCCATTGATTTTGTGTTTCAGCCCATTCCGATCAGGCGTGAGGAGCGTCCAGTTAGCTGTATTGTTCCAGGCACTGGCCCCATGATGCCCAACATGAGCGCTCTGGCACGTGACGTGGCTAATGTGGTCAATAACAAGCAGAGGGCTTTTATTCCTAGCATGATCTGCAATGAAACTTACGGCACCATGCTTGATGTTAGCCCACCACCTTTGGGTTTACCAGGAGTGCCTGGTATACCTCCTTTACCGCCTCGTACCTTGGGAAGAGGTGAGTAGCATTTAGACATAGTGAGCTGAGGATCTTCTAATAGTAAATTCTGAAAGCTTTCATTCTGAAGTAACTTGCTTACAAATGTAGATTCAGTAAAGTTATAAACAGATGTGATGGGTTTGTGATGTCAGGGTGGAGTCCCCCAGTGGAGATAGTCGGGAGGCAGAGATCATGCTCAGACCCTTCAAACCCTCAGACTCCAGAAAAAAACAGCTCGGTGTATGGTAAGTCTGACGTCAGTAGATTCTTGCACCCATTCTATTCATCTATGGGTGAGACTTCCGGTTCATTAGGCGCTATAGGGAAATAACGATTAGAACAATAACGTGCAGGTAAATAACGTGCAGTGTGTTCATAATTAAGATAATACATTAAAATGATATGGTAAGACACATCAATTTGCAATATCAAGCAGCAAAATGAGCTGTTTTGTACAGCTAAAAATATCTGGATGCGGATGAGACCCAAAGCCAGACCAGTAAAATTTACAAATGGCGGTGCCCACTCTTACAAGAAGAAAATGTGGATATAGATTATTATTTATGTTATTTATTTATCTACAAAACTCTTACATTCACCCAGGCTGCATTTATTCGATCTCTTAATGTTTATTATAATTGATAAAAACAGTTATATTTTTGTGGAAACCATGATTTTTTAGGATTCTTTGATGTTCAAAATAACAGCATTTACTTAAAATTAGGGGTGGGCATAGATTAATCTTTTTAATCTAGATTAAATCTTGGAATTAATCTAGATTAATCTAGATTAAAATGGCTAATTTGAATTCTGCTGAAGGCATTCAGAATATGTGTGCTACCCAAATAATGACTAAAAGTAAGTCTTCGAGAACGGGCCAGGTGGCGCATTAGATCAGGCGCTCATCTCCTGTTTCCAAAATGCATCACAAACTGCTTGACAATTGCATTTACAACATAATTACCTATACAAACTTGTGTAACCAAGTACTTCTGCGCAAAAGGCTGCACGACGTGCGCGTTGCCGTTAAATACACAGACGCGCACGGGCATGGATATCTGCGTGTATAGTCTTCCATTAAACTGCGTTGCTTTTAGAAGCGTCGATTCAGTTGTTGCATATAGTTTAATGTCTTTATTTCGGGATTATCAAAGTAAATTATAACTCACGTGCCCCAGTAAAAAGGGTCTAGCAACGCACCTGCCCTGAAGCGGCTTCATAGCTGCATCCATGTTTGCGCGTCTCATTTGATGTGGTAATTTCACAGAAGTTGAAGACTCGTTCTCGCCCCCTACAGTGCAATTCGACTAGGTATACGTCATCCGCGCTAAAATATCAAGGTGAAAGTCATCATATCTTGCGTAGTTTAGACCCAGCTCCTAACCCAACTTTGAGAATAGATTAACGGCGATATTTTTTTTATCGCCCGATAAGAGTCTCACGTTAACGCCGATAACGGCCCACCACTACTTAAAATAGAAATAATTTTTAACATTACAAAAGTCTGTACTGTAGCTTTTGATCAATTTAATGCATCCTTGCTGAATAAAAGAATTTGTTTCTTTAAATTAAAAAACCTTTACTGCTCCCCAACTTTTGAACGGCAGTCAAGAAGTTTTTATGAACATGGTAGCTGGTTTGTCGTTCCATAATGCTCTACCAGCTCTACCGGCTGGTCAACCAATTAAAACTACTATGGAACAGCTATAAACCAGACATCATGTTCCAAAAATCAAGCTGGTATTTCTTGTAGTCATAATAGGGGTGTGCGATAGTGACAAAAATTGTATATCAAATGGTATATCTGAATACGTATATTTGAAATGATTTGGGGGTGAAAAGGAAAAAATACACTTTAAATATAAACCTAAAATCGCCAGTAGGTGGTGGCAAATCACTGCATGAGTGAGTCATTTAATCGTTCATTCAACTGATTCATTTAAATGGCAAAACAGTAACAAAACACCATTTTGTGTTGCTCTAAGATGCAAAACAGTTCTACTGTGGCTTTGTTGGGGACTATTTTTTGTTGTAGAAATACAGCAAAAACAAGAAGTGTTGTGTCTAAATGTAAATCACTTAATATTTACTTTGTGTTAACTGAGCTGTTCATCAAATCAATATCACATTCGCAATCATGCAGAGATTCAGAGGGAGAAAAACGTCACTCTTATGTAATATCAACTATATCAGGTGATATAAAAGACATATAGAGGGTTTTCATGATGCGTCATCAGTCGTTTGTGGTTGAACAAACTGAACCAGGATTTCCAGGGAAAGAATCTTGACAACATTCATGTTTGTTATTATCATTTCTGGTCAGGTAGGTAAAATATTAGTCTAATATCTTAATTAATACTACTTCTACATATCTTTACCACCTATTAACTTTAGTTTGTCAAAATATTGTGCCCTTTCCTCCTTACTAAGTCCTTTATTATATCAAAAAATTGCGTACACTTCCGCACGTTTTTTCATAAATTAGCAGAAAAACGTATTCAGTAGTACAGTCGTGGCCAAAAGTTTTGAGAATTACATAAATATTGGAAATTGGAAAAGTTGCTGCTTAAGTTTTTATAATAGCAATTTGCATATACTCCAGAATGTTATGAAGAGTGATCAGATGAATTGCATAGTCCTTCTTTGCCATGAAAATGAACTTAATCCCGAAAAAAACTTTCCACTGCATTTCATTGCTGTCATTAAAGGACCTGCTGAGATCATTTCAGTAATCGTCTCGTTAACTCAGGTGAGAATGTTGACGAGCACAAGGCTGGAGATCATTATGTCAGGCTGATTGGGTTAGAATGGCAGACTTGACATGTTAAAAGGAGGGTGATGCTTGAAATCATTGTTCTTCCATTGTTAACCATGGTGACCTGCAAAGAAACGTGTGCAGCCATCATTGCATTGCATAAAAATGGCTTCACAGGCAAGGATATTGTGGCTACTAAGATTGCACCTAAATCAATAATTTATAGGAATATCAAGAACTTCAAGGAAAGAGGTTCAATTCTTGTTAAGAAGGCTTCAGGGCGTCCAAGAAAGTCCAGCAAGCGCCAGGATTGTCTCCTAAAGAGGATTCAGCTGCGGGATCGGAGTGTCACCAGTGCAGAGCTTGCTCAGGAATGGCAGCAGGCAGGTGTGAGCGCATCTGCACTCACAGTGAGGCGAAAACTTTTGGAAGATGGCCTGGTGTCAAGAAGGGCAGCAAAGAAGCCACTTCTCTCCAAAAAAAACATCAGGGACAGATTGATCTTTGCAAAATGTATGGTGAATGGACTGCTGAGGACTGGGGCAAAGTCATATTCTCCGATGAAGCCTCTTTCCGATTGTTTGGGGCATCTGGAAAAAGGCTTGTCCGGAGAAGAAAAGGTGAGCGCTACCATCAGTCCTGTGTCATGCCAACAGTAAAGCATCCTGAGACCATTCATGTGTGGGGTTGCTTCTCATCCAAGGGAGTGGGCTCACTCACAATTTTGCCTAAAAACACAGCCATGAATAAAGAATGGTACCAAAACACCCTCCAACAGCAACTTCTTCCAACAATCCAACAACAGTTTGGTGAAGAACAGTGCATTTTCCAGCACAATGGAGCACCGTGCCGTAAGGCAAAAGTGATAACTAAGTGGCTCAGGGACCAAAACGTTGACATTTTGGGTCCATGGCCTGGAAACTCCCCAGATCTTAATCCCATTGAGAACTTGTGGTCAATCCTCAAGAGGCGGGTGGACAAACAAAAACCCACTAATTCTGACAAACTCCAAGAAGTGATTATGAAAGAATGGGTTGCTATCAGTCAGGATTTGGCCCAGAAGTTGATTGAGAGCATGCCCAGTCGAATTGCAGAGGTCCTGAAAAAGAAGGGCCAACACTGCAAATACTGACTCTTTGCATAAATGTCATGTAATTGTCGATAAAAGCCTTTGAAACGTATGAAGTGCTTGTAATTATATTTCAGTACATCACAGAAACAACTGAAACAAAGATCTAAAAGAAGTTGAGCAGCAAACTTTGTGAAAACTAATATTTGTGTCAAAACTTGTGTTTCTCAAAACTTTTGGCCATGACTGTACATTAACCGTGCAATCCATCCTATTGTTTACATCCGAGTATCTCCAATATGGCAATATGGCATATCTGACCAAACCGTGACGTAAGTGCAAACCCTCTATATTTTTGCCCCCTTACCTTGAATTTTGGGGAATTCTAAATGTATTTTAATAGACTAAATCATACAGTGAAAGTGTGACCTAAATACACTCACGCAGTAGTCTAACCTACATCATGTAGTGTATGTGTGCACTTTCTGGTTGTTTTTGTTTAGCTTTTGTTGTTTAAATATTGTTTAAACAACAATTACGATATTATCGTAGACAATATATATCGCACACCCCTCAGAAGTGTAACTAACAGGTTCTGTCTCTCCTATAGTGCTCCCCCCTGCTCCGCCACCTCCTCCTGCGGCCAGGAGACCACCGCCTCCAGATCCAAAGGCAGCTCTTCCCCGAGTCCCTCCGGTTCTATCTGCATCCTCTGCTCCCCCAGTTATACCACCAGCCCCAGCTAGACCAGCGCCTATAGTGCCACCTGCTCCAGTGTTGCCCACGTCATTTTCATATAAACCCCCACCTCCTCCTGTGCCCCCACAGCCAAAAGCCCCTGCACCCAAACCAGTGAAATCCCCCACAAGGTAAGATGTCATCTCCCAGCTTGCAGTGTCTTTTATAGAGATTTCAGACTGGTTTTATAGCATTGTTAGCGTTGGCTACACTATATCAGCTGCACATTTCTGTGTATTTTTCAGAGATGCTGTTGGTCCTTTTAGTAAAGATGTAAATATAAGTAAAGCTCCACCCATTGTTCCTCGACCAAGTGACAAAACAGGTGAATTCAATGATACTTACATACATGATGAATATATACTACCAGTCAAATGTTTTTGAACAGTTTTTAATGTTTTTTGAAGAAGACTTTTCTTCTAACCAAGCCTGCATTTATTTTTTCCAAAATACAGCAAAAGCAGTACTATTGTGAAATATTTGTACTATTTCAAATAACTGCTTTCTATTTGAATATATTTTAAAATGCAATTTATTCCTGCGGTCAAAGCTACATTTTCAGCATCATTACTTTAGTCTTCAGTGTCACATGATCCTTCAGAAATCATTCTAATATGATGATTTGCTGTTCAACAAATATTTTTCATTATTATTATTATTATTATTATCAGTATTTAAAACAGTTGAGTACATTTTCTTCAGGATTCTTTGATTAATAGAAAGATCCAAAGATCAGCATTTATCTGAAATAAAAAGCTTTTGTAACATTATACACTATACCATTTAAAAGCTTGGAGTCAAATATTTTTTTGGGAAAGAAATGATAAAAAGTAATACTTTTATTTAGCAAGGATGATTTAAATTGATCAGAAGTGATGATAAAGACATTAATAACGTTACAAAAGATTTCTATTTCAGATAAATGCTGTTCTTCTGAACTTTTTATTCATCAAAGAAACAAAAAATTCTACTCAGCTGTCAACACAATAATAATAAATGCTTTTTGAGCAGCACATTAATATAAGAACGATTTCTGAAGGATCATTTGACTTGAGTAATGATGCTAAAAATTCAGCTTTGAAATCACAGGAATAAATTACATTTTAAAATATATATTCAAGTAGAAAAGTTATTTTAAATAATAAAAATATTTAAAAATTTACTGTTTTTCATGTACTTTGGATCAAATAAATGGAAGCTTGGTGAGCTTTAAAAAACATTTAAAATCTTACTGTTCAAAAACGTTTGACTTGTAGTGTAGCTCAAAATCAAAAAAAAAAAAAAAAAAAAAGATATTTTAGGTCGAAATAAATCTAAATAAATGGTGATTTTTCAATACGTATTTTTTTTTTTTTTTTCAGATTCCGGTCCACCATCTGCCTCCGCACCAGCTTCTATTCCGGCTCCCAAACCTAGAACAGCCCCACCACCTGTAAGTGACCATTTAAGACATTAAAATTACATTTTTAATTTTAAAGTACACTACAATTCAAACATTTTTTTTTTTGCATACTAAGCCCATGTTTATTTGATCAGAAATAAAATAAGTGTAATATTGTACAATATTATTACTATTTAAAATAACTGTTTTCTATTTAAATATATTTTAAAATGTAAAAAACACCCCACATTTTTTAATATTAGTTTATAATTCTTTTAAATAAAATAACACTAAAGGAATAGTTCACTCAAAAAAGAAAACTCTGTCATTAATTACTCACCCTCATGTCGTCCCAAACCCATAAGACCTTCATTCATCTTCGGAATAACTAATGAAGATATTTTTGATGAAATCCAAAAGCTTTCTAACCCTGTATAGACAGCAAAGCAACTGGAACATTCAAGGTCCAGAAAGGTAGTAAGGACATCATTAAAATAGTTGATGTAACATCAGTGGTTCAATCTTAATGTTATGAATAATGTTAATGTCTGATTCTGATTAATGTTATGAAGCTACAAGAATACGTGTAAGTTGCGTTGCTGTCAGTGAAAGCGCTCAGATTTCATAAAAAAAATCTTAATTTGTCTTCTGAAGATGAATGTAGGTCTTACAGGGTTTAGAATGACATGAGAGTGAGCAAAATATTTTGAGATTTAAGCTAAAATTAAACATTAAAAGTGTTATTTTTCATTGAAATATATCATATTTTATTATACATATTAATTGTGATGTCAGTGGTAAATCTAAGACATTTTCTTTATATTTGTTTCAGAAACAGAGACCTAAGAGAGTAAAAGCCTTATATAACTGTAAGGCTGATAACCCAGATGAACTGACCTTCTCTGAGGGAGAGGTGATCGTAGTGGATGGAGAGGAGGACAAGGAGTGGTGGGTAAGTACTCAGTCGTACTTTCCACAGTACACTTGCACACATCAGCTGACTAAATCGTGAGATCTTGATGACTCTTCCGTGTGTCCTGCAGGTGGGCCACGTTGATGGGGAACCAAACAGGAAGGGCGTTTTTCCTGTTTCGTTTGTTCACTTCATCTCTGACTGATGTCATATATTGCTGTCTTACTAAGATCACAGGCTCAGGATTTTTTTGTGACAGAAGCCTGAGACCACTGATTATTTAACAATGGATTAACTAGTCAGCCATCCTTATAGCTGGATGGTGGTGTACGGGATATTTGCAAACATAAGACCTCGGGAAATGGCTCACTTTATCAATCATTCCCATTCCAAGTGCAATTACCTCTAACTTTAATGCAAAAATGAGGTGTGAACTGTGATGAGTGCTATCCTTATATGGGGACCATTTGTTTTTATAAACTGTAATATTGTTGGATCCTTATTCTCACCTTTATAGAGCTTTTTATCTATATCAGTTGCAGAGCAACTTATATTTTGCAAGTGCAGTTAAGTGACATATGTTCTCCAAGTTCTGTTACCGAACAAGCCATTAAATGTGTTTAAAAGACCGGTTTTATTTTAAGCACTAGATATATTTTTCACAAAAATAACTGACAAAATATTAAAGTAGCGGTTCAGCAGTTCACAGTATATACGTTTAATAGTTACACTACAGTTGAAAGGTTTAAATTTCTTTATGCCTCTCAAAACTGTCCACAATACTGTCAAATGTTATTACAATTTAAAATAACCATTTTCTATTTTGATATTCACTACCAGTCAAATGTTTTTGGACAATAAGATTTTAAATGTTTTTTAAAGAAGTCTCTTCTGCTCACCCAGCATTTATTTGACCCAAAGTACAGCAAAAACAGTAACATTTGGAAATATTTTTACTTTTCTATTTGAATATATTTTAAATATATGTATATATATATATATATATTACTCCAGTCACGTGATCCTTCAGAAACCATTCTGATTTGCTGCTCAAAAAACATTTATTATTATTATATTGAAAACAGCTGAGTATAATTTTTTTCAGGTTTCTTTGATGAATAGAAAGTTCTGAAGAACAGCATTTATCTGTAATAGAAATCTTATGTAACATTATAAATCTCTTTAGCATTACTTTTGATCAGTTTAAAGCATCCTAAATAAAAGTATTAATTTCTATAGTTTCCCAAAAATAAATAAAATACTGACTTTAAGCTTTTGAATGGTATAGTGTATAATGTTACAAAAGATTTTTACTTCAGATAAATGCTGTTCTTTGGATCTTTCCGTTCATTAATCCTGGAAAAAAAAATGTACTCAACTGTTTTAAATATTGATAATAACAATAATAACAAAATATAGCTGCAAGCAGCGATTATCGGGGTTCGAAGGGTTTAAGGCATTTAAGCATATGTGAAAAAGACATTATTTAACAAGCTTGTAACCACCTAAATCAATGAGTTAAAAAGCATTTTTGGCAGATCCAGGTAATTTACCATAAAAATCTATGGGGTTTTTTACATTTATGACTGTGATAGCACCATCTGTGGTCCAATCCCCTTGTTTAGAATCACATGTTGCATGTGCTCAGCCGGGTTTGTGAAGTTTTCTTTAGGCTTTATAGGATCTTGGGTACATTTGGACAGGCCCCTGTTTTAAACGACCCCGTTATAGCTTTCCAAATTTTTTTGGGATAATTATTGACCTAGAGAATCCAGAGAATTGTACTGCAGTGTTTTTTCCGGATTGAATGAAAAACCTAGGACTAGTTCACAAAGGTATTTTTTTTTTACATCTCAAACATTGAACAAACAAGAGGCAAAGTTGTCCGGAATGAGGAGTTCTATTGTATGATACGAATATTGCACACATGTACAATCATTTACAACCTGCGGTATCACTCTTAGTGACCGATTTCTTTCAAACTTCTCTCAGACCTTTATGGTCGTGAGTCAAACCAGCCTACCAAGTTTCGTTCCGATCGGCTTCTGTTAACCTTGTCTAACAGGTCCTCAAAGTTCGTCGGCCAATGGCACCCATGTTTTAAGATGCGCAAATGTCTTTGTAGATATTTGTGGCACTTTGGACCAAGACGTGCACACATTTTCTTAGGATTATTTGATGAATAGAAAGTTTAAAAGAACAGCATTTTTTTCAAAATACATTTTGTTTGTACAATTGTAAATGTCTTTACTGTCACTTTTGATCAATTTAATGTGTCCTTGCTTAATAAAAGTATTAATTTTCTTCCAAAAAAACCCCAAAAAACCATAACGTACATTTAGAAACAAGGACATCTTGCCGTATTGAAACAAAGGGTCCGAGGCCCATCTTCGACCACCGCAGACTTTATTAATTTACAGTATTGCCAGATGGTCCAAGAAAAAAAAATCACCATTTTCAAAAGACAACCTTCAAGTTTCCTCATAATGGTTATAGAAAAAATACTTCCAACTGTTCAAAATACTCATCCATATATTTACAAATCAAAAATCTTTACAAGAGATGTCTTGAACCTCAAGAGAGTGAATAAATGCACAGTGGTCTCTCCAAAAAGTCCAAAGTCTGTTAAGATTGGGTAGTCTGTCTCAAAGAACCAAAGTCTCTTCTTTAAGTTCTTTGAGGTCCTTATGCGCTCTGTACAGCTGCTACAGTATTTGAAACATCTGTAAAAACAAATGGGAAAAAAGGTTTACAGTCAATCATTCTGCAGCCCTATCCAATGCATTATCAACTGCTGCATGTTCAGGAACTGATGCACAATCATGTTTATTGAGGTCCACAGGTGCAGGATCTTCATCCACAGGAGTCTGCAGTGGTGCTGAAGATGAGTAGTTGTTCCACTGGAATAGGGTGGGTACAGCCCCTTTCTTCAGCACGCGTCGCCCTTTAGGAGTCGATGGCTCCTTCATATTTTCGCTCTCGAAATGACGGCTGCAGACTCTCATATGGGAAGTGATGATTAAATCCTTGCGTTGAATGTTGCAGATCCACTTTTTGCGTCTTTCTTCGTCCGTGGGAAAAGAGTGAAAGCTCAGCACAGAGTTGAACTTTGAGGAAGCCGAGCATAGTGGGACACAACAGTGTTCGGCTGCACTACTGTCTTCCCTCCGTTGATATTTAAACTTTCTGGATGCCTTTACTACAATGAAATATTGTGTATATTTATAACAGTACTTAGCTAGATACTTTAAAAATGAATCAGTGTTGAATCAGACATTTGTAGGCTGTGTCCTGTGCATAAAGTCCATTGGATAATGCAGATTGCAAATAATTTTTTGTTCTTTTAACAGCTAATACATTCAAATGTTTGGGGTTGGTAAGATTTTTTAAATGTTTTTGAAAGTCTTATTTGCTCACCAAGGCTGCATTTATTTGCTAACAGTATTATTGTGAAATTTTATTCTTAAAATTCTATTTTTAAATATTAAATATATATTCCTAGGATGGCAAAGCTGTATTTTCAGCAGTCATAACTCCAGTTTTCAGTGTCACATCATCCTTCAGAAATCATTCTAATATGCTGATTTGGTGCTTAAGACACATTTCAGGATTCCGAATAAAAATATTCTAGGTTTTTTCTCCAAATAGTGGACTTAAATTAAGCATATAGCATTAGTTCTGGCAGGTCACATGAGTCAAGCTTGCATCAGCTGACTCTCAGCTGATCACATCTACCTAAGGAACGCTACTCCTATCATGGCATTTATATATAAGCTCTATTTATTATTATTCAGTAGCTTTTTCGCTTGCTCAGAAGCAAACGGCCTCCTCCATCCCCAACTCCTCCTTTTGCGACAATCAGGACCTGGCTTTCTGATTCTGTTTACCCTGGGGAGTTATTATTGCTGCTCTCCCTACTCCACTGGTCTTAAACTCAATTCCTGGAGGGAACAGCTCTGCACAGTTTAGCTCCAACCCTAATCAAACACCTGATCCAGCTGATCATGGTCTTCAGGATCACTAGACACTTCCAAGCAGGTGTGAGTTGGAGCTAAACTCTGCAGAGCTGCGGCCCTCCAGGAATTGAGTTTGAGACCTCTGCCCTACTCATTCATGACAGGCTGCATGAATGGGCAGGGAGTTTTTGCCCAGAACAGAACTATCCCACCAAATCAAAAATGTATGCTAAATGTCTATCATTTTGAACGTCTTATCTAGTAAATCAATCTGTCATTTTCATTTAAAAAAAAAAAAAAAAAAAAAAAGTAAAATTGATATACTTTTTAACCACATATGCTTGTCTTGCACTACCTCAACCTCACGCATTATGTAATCAGCACATGTGACATGCAGAAGTACTGACGCAGTGTTTAAAAATACAAAAGTGCAAAAAAAAAGTTAATAAATGATGTTTTGAACCGAAGTACACAGACGAAGAACTAACCGCGTGTGACTTTTCCAATGTGATTATCCAAAGTGTGAAGTTAAGACTAGCATTTGTGGTTAAAAAGTATATAAATATTTTTTTTTAGAAAATTACTGATTGTTACACTAGATGAGACTCTTATTCCTCCGCTGGGATCATGTAGAGCCCTTTGAAGCTGCACTGAAACTGCAATTTGGACCTCCAACCTGTCATTCCCACTGAAGTCCACTATATGGCGAAAAATCCTGGAATGTTTTCCTCAAAATCCTTAATTTCTTTTTGACTAAAGAAAGAAAGACATTAACATCTTGGATGACATGGGGGGGTGAGTAAATTATCAGGACCTTTTTATTCTGGAGGTTAACAAATCCTTCAAAAAAATAAAATCTTATAGACCCCAGACTTCTAAATGGTGTTGTAAGTGGGCAAAATGCATTTAAGCGTAAAAAACAAAGCCGTATGGCTAACCTGATATAAGTGGTTGTGTATGTATCCGGCTTTCCTCTAGCGTTAGAAAGCAGGCGGGTTTGACAAGCTTTGATTCTGTGTTAGCTGGATCCACAGTTTCACTTGGGCCCTCAGTCTCACAGGTGAGTATATGGATGGGGCCCCGGCAGCCCTTCAAGTGGATCTGGATAGATTCCTAGAGCGGGACGTAAACATATAACACATATTACTTCCAGCTATCAGATGAGTGTCCTTTAATCATTAATTAAATTAGGAGTAGACAAGATGACCAGAAGTAAAAAAAAAAAAAAAAGGTCTTTCCCTCTTGATCAAAATTCACCAACATACATGTTCAGAACAGTTTTGGGCTTTTTTCGCTAAGAAACAGCTTGATCTGTGCATATTTCTCTCCATTTGTCATTTTCTTCTATTTCAAACACTCACTGATGCTCCAGAAGGAAAAACGATGAATTAAGAGCCGGGGGGTGAAAACTTTTTGAATTAGAAGATCAGGGTAAATTTTACTTATTTTGTCTTCTAGAGAACATGTAAGTATCTTCTGTAGCGTCAGATGGGCAGTACTAAATTAAAAAAAAGGTAAAATAAGAAAAATTAACATCTTCAATCTGTTCAAAAGTTTTCACCCCTGGCTCTTAATGCATTGTTTTTTTTCCCCTTCTGGATCATTAGTGAGCGTTTGAACCCTCTGTAATAGTTGCATATGAGTCCCTCAGTTGTCCTCACTGTGAAAAGATGGATCTCAAAATCATACAATCATTGTTGCAAAGTATTCAAATACACAAATAATGCTGAAAAAACAAATAATTTGTGGGGCCTGAAGGATTTTTCTGAAGAACAGCAGGCAGTTTAACTGTTCAGGACAAACAAGGGACTCATGAACAATCATCACTAAAAAAAAAAAAAAAACAGCTGTGGATCATTCAAGTAACAAAGTATTAAGAATCAAGAGCATAAAAACTGAACAGGGTCATTTTTATAATTTAACTATTATTTTTCTCTTGTGGACTATATGTAACATATTTTACGTGAAATATCTTACTCAGGTCAGTACTAAATAAGGTCTGCAAGCTGTATGTAAACTTTTGACCTCAACTGTATATAATCATACAGCCCAGCCCTAATTTAAAATATTACATTTGGCTCAAAGCCTTTCAGCATGTGTCTCACACTTACTTCAGTGGGAGTGGGCACTTCTAGCTTGGTCTCTTCAGGGGCCCTGATGGCTATTATAGTCTGGTCCTTGAAAACGCCGATCTGACAGATGTCCTCGTATGTCACATAAGCTGAGGTACAACTGCAGTTAAGACCAAAACAACTGAAAGAACTACTATAGCATTTGTTCAAAATATAAAATCACAGAAAAATGAGAGGATATTCAGCATTGTCTTTGAGGTCAGTCAGGGCAAAGAGCTGTTGGGCGCAATCTTTGATGAGCCAGTCAAGCGCCTCCTCAGTTGACTTCAGATGAAGTAGGTCAGCTTTTGTCTTGGCGCTCCACTGGTTCCCGAAACTGCCGCTTGATGGATTCCTTGAACATACACCGAAAAATCACTGACAATGAAACCTCTTGACTCACTTCTAGCTAATGGGCGGTAGTCAACATTTGAAGTTGATCAAAAAAGACAAGAACGGTATTGTTTTGGTTTTAGGACAACTTTGATGAAAGGTTTTGAACCACTTCAAATGTTGACGACTGTATTTCAACATGTATTTACAATCTACAAAATATTGTTGTGAAACTGTAAAAGTAACCTTTGGTATAAACTTACATCCACTGGATCTTGTTTTTAGATGTCTTTTTGATTAGCTGGATACCGGTTAGCACGTTGGTGATGTCATAGACCCGCCTCTTTCGTGTGCCCAGTTTTCGAGTAACCTCATTGAGGTCAAGGACTCCATTTGGTGCTGTGTGAAGCAGCTGCATGAAGCGTTTGGTCAGTCGCCCAAGAGCAACTTCAGAGCGATTCAGAGCTGGAACAAAAATTGGACTTTTTTTTAACTTTGGTCAAAGTACATTCATTAAATTAAACTGATTAAAAATTCATGAGAACATTTCTTACCTTGTTTGTTGGATGCACCTGTTGCTTGATTTATGTTGGTAATGTTGGGATTGCTAATTAAACATAA
Organism: Garra rufa; assembly: GCF_049309525.1. Lineage (NCBI taxonomy): Eukaryota > Metazoa > Chordata > Actinopteri > Cypriniformes > Cyprinidae > Garra > Garra rufa. Next base: position 26,799,233 of record NC_133373.1, read on the forward strand.
AAAGAAAGCAGATTATATAATGAACAGGCAAAATAATAAATATTGTTTCAGTCATTTTTGTAGCAGTTATATGTGACCCTGGACCACAAAACCAGTCATAAGTAGCACAGGTATATTTGTAGCAATAGCCAAGCCAACATTGTTTGAGTCAAATTATCTATTTTTCTTTTATGCCTAAAATCATTAGGATATTAAATAAATATTATATTCCATAAAAATATTTTGTACATTTCCTACCGTGAATATATCAAAACTTAATTTTTGATTAGTAATATGCATTGCTAAGAACTTCATTTGGACAACTTTAAAGGCCTTTTTTTTTATATTTATATTTTTTTGCACCCTCGACCAAATATTGTCTAATCCTAACAAACCATACATCAATGGAAAGCTTATTCATCTTTCAGATGTTAAATCTCAATTTAAAAAAATTACCCTTATGACTGGTTTTGTGGTCCAGGGTCACATTTGTGTAATGTAGTGATACCTTCCAGTGAAACATTGTCCTTGGACTGTACTACTCATGCTATGTGAACCATCATCTGCAAGACTGTTGTCTTCATCATCTTCTTCCTCAAAATCCTCAAACTCTACATCATAAAGATCATCATCTGCAGCAACTCCACCCTGTCAAGACAAAATTATGGTTAATAACACCTGATACTGCATAGGGTTTACCAACTTATTTAATCACAAAATTGTCCGAGCTATTTGAGCACATTAATTTTACATCTTGATAACTCAATTAAACAATGCATTCATTTTATTTTTCTACATTTTATTTTAGGTTGCAGCTGTACAATATCGAATGTTGTCATGACGCATCCTCAATCTGCCACATTGGCAATGCTGAACGTAAACAATGTCACTAAACCGAACAAAACTCGCATATTTTGCTGATTATTGTTGCTGAAAATGGCAAATTATTATCATATTTTGGGTTGTAACAAAACATTTGAAGTACTATAGAGTGCCAAAAGTTATGACAAATCAAGAAAACCTGAGGAACAAAAGACCTCTGTGGTTGGCCAAACTGAACCAGGATTTCCAGGGCAAGAATCTTGACAACATTTGTGTTTGTTCTTATCATTTCCAGTCAGTCAGGTGAAATATTAGGCTAATATCTTAATTATTACTGCTTGTACATATATTTACCACCTGATAACTTTAGTTTGTCAAAATATTGTGCCCTTTCCAGCTTACTAAGTCCTTCTCTATATGATTTAGCAGCTTCAACACGTTTTTTCCATGGTTTAGACAGGATAAATTAGCAGACCGCATTCAGTCATACATTAACCGTGCAATCCATGCTGCTGTTTACATCCGAGTTATCGCCAATATGGCCGCGCATCTGGGTAACCTTAACTGGCCAAATCGTGACATGAGTGCAAACCCTTTACAGAGTTACTATGGCGCTCAAATGTAATAGGACCAAATTAAACGCTTTAAACAATAAAGGTATATTGTCTAAAGAGCATATAGCAGGTTAGAGATGCCAATGAGTCAACATATAGAAAACTAACGTCAAAACGCCAAGCCGGAAGTGATGTAACGGCAGGGAGCGCGGCCAACTAGTGCAGAACAAGGTAGGTGTCTTAGTGAGAGATCAGTGTTAGCTTATAGATATATACAAGTTTTCGTCGAGCTGCATCTTCAACGGATCCGTGAACATCATGTCTCCCGCCGGCGGCCGAACCCGATGAAAGTGCTGCGTACACCGAAGGAACCGCATCTGCTCTGAGTCTCACTTGGTTCTTGCTTCGGCATCCCATATCGCACTCCAACATATCGCCGGGATGATAATCCTCCGGTGTAAAGTGAACGCTACACACCACCGCGTTTTTCGAAACAGATGCAGAAGTGAAGTCATCTCTCTTCATCTGCACAAAACGCACCCAGGCATGGAAGATAGCACTGTGCTTTTTCTTGTTAGGAAACCGGTGGACTCGATGTCCTGATAGGCCGGAGTTTGTGCAACCTCTACAAACACAATAATTTACCATGGCGGTGATAAATCGAAACAAAAACTACCGAAAACACACTGGCTCACGAACTCTCCTACTACCAACCTATTGTGCGCTGGGCCGAGTACACAAACAACTCCCTCTCGTGACGTAAAATGACGCGGTGTTAAAGAAAGCGGCTTTTGGAAACATGTATGCATTTTGGCTGGTGTAAATAGTCACAACCCCTGACCTATCAAACTTAAAAGTAATATAGCCTAATCATAAATGTTAAAAGTTAAATGTTCTTATACAAAAACAACCCATGTCAAAAATACTGAATGACTTTCATAGATAGCTGGTTGTCGGAATATGCATTGCACCCTTCCAACCTCCTCAACTGGGTCCGAGTGCTCGTCCTGCTCATCACACGAGCTCCAGCCGGCGACCGGTCCCTCTAATGCAGGCATAATAGGGATGGCGTCCGGGCTAATGCCGATTGGCGTGATGTGATGGCTCAGGAAATGATCCTCGCATATCTGATGTTGATCTGTGATTTCGCGCTCAGTCTCCCGTAAAGCAGCCAGCCACACTTTCACTCGGGCCTTGTCTTTGGGGAACCTGAAAAACCTCTTGCGCGGACGGCTCGATTGCTCCCCCGGTCTGAAATCACTGTGGTTTATGCATCCTTGGACCACACACTTCACCATGGTCGTAACACGCCGTCAGATTTCACTGCTACATTCAATCAGATCAACGTGCCAGTGCAATGTTTACACACATCACTGGAGGAAATGCAAAATATGGTGTCACGTGATCACGTCTGACCAATCAAATGGTTTCTCTTTCTGCTTCATGTGCTCTCTAGTGGACAGTCGCACCTATTGACATCTAGTGGAATGGAGAATACATGTGACCCTGGACCACAAAACCAGTCACAACTTGTTAATTTTTCGAAATTGAGATTTATACATCATATAAAAGCTGAATAAATATGCTTTCCATTGGTGTATGGTTTGTTAGGAGAGGACAATATTTGGCCGAGATACAACTATTTGACAATCTGAAATCTGAGGGTGCAAAAAAAATCTAAATATTGAGAAAATCGCTTTGAAAGTTGTTCAAATGAAGTTCTTAGCAATGCATATTACTAATAAAAAAATAAGTTTTGATATATTTACAGTACAAAATATCTTTATGTAACATGATCTTTATTTAATATCCTATTGATTTTTGGCATAAAAGAAAAATCTATAATTTTGACCCATACAATGTATTGTTGGCTGTTACTACAAATATACCCGTGCTACTTAAGACTGGTTTTGTGGTCCGGGGTCACATATCCGCATTGCGCGAAATGTTGCAAATTTTATACTGAATGTATATGGGCCATTCTACAGAATTGGTGCACTGCTGTCCCATAGCTAACCAGAAAAACACATTTAAGAAGCAGTTAAGTATTCAAATCTTAGATGTTTACTAAGATCCTATTGAAAACCACAAAAATATTTAAAATATCAATATGCTTAATATATATATAAAATCATCAGTTAATGGGTACTTTCAGTTGGGAGGTGGCTGTCCCAAACCCTAACCCCGAAATTTTAACTTATGAAAATGATATTGAAATATTTTTGCATTTTGTTGTTTTTAAAAATACCTTTTTGATTTTTTTTTTAAATATGAAGTTAAAAAATATATTTTATATTTTCTTTGTAAATTATGAAACTTTAATGTAAAAAAAAAAAATGTGTCACTACCAAAACAGTGTTTGTTTTAGTCCATTGACTGAGACTGATTTTAGCTATACACCCACTACATTTATGATCAGGAAATATGTATGTGTCCCTCTCTCTCATAGCTACATGGTGAGTAGATAGGCCCCATCATTTTGAGGTAAATGTGTTCGAAAATATGAAAAATCTGTGTGTAACTTCAAAAAATGTCACTACCAAACACTATTTTTTATTCTTAAATACACTTTTTAGGAGTTATTCCATAACATTTAGTTTTTGTATGTGTATTGTGTGTATGTGTATATATTTAGTTTTTAACTGTTCCGAACTGTGCTAGCTAACCATGTGGTCAAGCATCTTTGAGCTAGGTTCAAAAGTATCTAAAATTGTCACTACCGAAACAGTCACGACCGAAACATTTGGTGAATTTTCGGTAGTGACATCTTTGTTTTTTTGGGGGGGTTATCCCATAAAATTTTCACTACCGTAACAGTCACAAGCTAAACATTTTAAGTTTTGGTAGTGACATCTTTGTTTTTTTGGGGTGTTATTCCATAACATTGTCACTACCATGATGGTCATAAGTGAAACATTTGGTGAATTTTCGGTAGTGACATCTTTGTTTTTTTGTTGTTTTTTTGGTGTTACCCTGTGAAATTGTTACTACCGAAACAGTCACGACTGAAACATTTGGTAAAGTTTCGGTAGTGACATCTTTGTTTTTTGGGGTGTTATTCCATAACATTGTCACTACCATGATGGTCACGAGCGAAACATTTGGTGAATTTTTGGTAGTGACATGTTTGTTTTTTGGGGTGTTATTCCATAACATTGTCACTACCGTAACAGTCATTTGGTGAAGTTTCGGTCGTTATATCTGTTTTTTTCAGTGTTATCCTATAAAATTTACAGAAAATATCCCATAAACTACATTTTAGTACAATTATGCAAATGTTTAGTATTTTAGTATGTTTTAGTAGTGTTTTAGTATGTGGGTTAAAATTCTGTAATGTGACGTGTTCGCTAAAAATGTGCTGCTACTGAAACATGGGATGTTTTGTAAAAATAATACTGATAGTGTTTGGTTTAATGTATATTCAAACTAATGAATCCTTAAGTTTGAAATTAGAATGATCTACTTTTTGCCTTTTACAAAGAAAAACTTGATTCAAAATACAACAAATCTTATAAATCACACTTGAAATATTGTTACAATTGTAATTGTAATTAATTTACCTCTGAAAACTTTTTAATAAAATAGAACACATTTACAAAGAAGATGTAAGCAAAATCTTAATAGGTCAATGTAACTCTTCAAATTAAATGATATATTACTGTGTTTTCAGTGGTGACAAATTTGGGGAGAGGACAAATATTCAAAAACCTTCTGAAAACAATTACTAGAAATGTGTACCTTGGATATTATACAGTTTGCACACATACAAAATTGTGGAAAAATACATTTTTTAAGACGTAATTCCAACTCTGACTTTGCACCAATTCTGTAGATTTTTGAACGAATCGTTCTTTTAATTCGGCCCTATTCATAAAACCTCTCCGATTCGTGGCTAAATCGAAATGAATCGATCGTAGAGGTTCTTGTTTCACCGACTCATTAACAGTTTAAATTCTAAGAGCAAAACGTTGCAAAAACACGTAATGAATACTTTACATGTTTATGACTTGATTATATCCATACATGTACGAAACAATTTGTTTAATAGCAATTTATTAATCAAAAACATTACATATAATTTTGGTTTCATTGCAAATGTAAATTATTAAATTAACATAATTACATGTACATTAATAAACAAAATTAGAAAGGAAAACACAATAATAGCTTTTTTATATTTATTTATGGAAATGAGAGAGCAGATGATGGCGTGAAGAGAACAGCTAAATGGTTCATTAAAACAACACTTCAGAACC